>NW_017728927.1:2233370-2259277 GCF_001723895.1 Crocodylus porosus | reverse complement strand
CCCTCTGCCAGCTTGTGACCGTTATTCCTGGTCACTCCTGGCAGTGCTCGGGGGCACAGTGACTCCCTCAATGCCTTCTGATCCCCCCCCGACTAGTTTCAAGTGTAAAAGTAAAGTGAGAATCCCAAAAAGTTTCTCAATTACATACATGGGGAAACTTGTTCACTTTATAAAATGCAAATATAGATAGAAACATTTGGCCTAAGATTAAATCTAATTCCATTTAATTCGGTTTTATGGTACCAGCTTTTGTGCGACCAGACTGAATTTTAATTTATAACTAAAATATACCCAATAAAAACAAGAATAAAGATGTCTATATCTTGTGCTTTAGGGTTGTTGGTTGTAGCCATGTTGGTCTAAGGACATAGGCAAACAAGGTTCTTTGGGTAAATGTGTTATCTTTTATTAGACCAATGAAATAGTTGGAAGAATTGTTCTTTGCAAGCTGTGGGGCACAAACACCCTTCTTCAGACATAGGGAGAGTTTGCTGGTGTTGTATGTGCTTTCCTGGGTGGAATAGAAGGCAAAATGCAGGTCTGTGAAAATGGAAATGTTTTCTATTCTACCCAGGAGAGCACGTAAATCACCAGCAAACTCTCCGTATGCCTGATAAAGGATGTTTGTACCTGAAAACCAGCAAAGAACAATTCTTTCAACTATTTAGTTGGTCTAATAAAATATATAACATTTACTGAAAGAACCTTGTCTGCCTGCATCTTGTGCTGTAACTTTGTATTAGGCACTGAATGATAATCTAGAGCAAGCATCAGCAGTCCTTAAAAGCTGCGGGCTGGATTCCACCATTTTGGATCAGAGGTAGACAGGTGGTAGTACCCAGCCACTGCTGCTGATTTCTCCCCACTGCCAGCAGCAGGAAAGTACTTGCCACTGCTGTTTTTTCCTGCACCTGCCAGGGAAAAGCAGCAGCAAGGAATAGCGACGGCGGCAGGCATTTTCCTTGTGCCCACTGCTGCTGCTTTTCCCTGCATTGCCTCTGCTTGTTCCTAGGTCCACTGCTTCTGCCTTTCCCTGTGCCAGCACAGGAAAATGTCTGTTGCTGAAGTCCCGTGTCCCTGGGTTGGATCAAAAAGTTCTGCAGTCTGGATCTGGACTGTGGGTTGCTGACCCTTGCTCTAAAACTCAGTGTTTAATTTCATATAGAATTGTTAATTGCAAGGGTTTTTAATTACTTGGGCCCTTATCTCCTGAAAAATGTATATGAATTAGAGCTACTAGAGGCTAGAAGAGTGGTGTAGAGCATCTTAGAAAGTCGTCTTATATCTGGGAGAAATGTCAGTGCGAGGCCTTCAAATCGCAGCCAACAAGTAAAGTGTAAGGGGAGGAAAACTAGGGTGGAGGAGAGGATGCACAGAGGATGCTTGTGCAGCCTCTGAACAACATTCAAAGGGTCTATTTATCAGTTCTGGATAGCCTTGTGTGTATGGCCACCCTGTGGGAGGGGCTCCTGCATTAGCTGGTAAGGGATTTTTGTAAACCCAGTTCTTTAATCTCTGCATACTTCTTGCCTGTGGCCCAATTTATTGGGCTTTATGTACATTAAATAGTTTTTGGCTTGCCAAAAATATTCCTTTACAGTTTAAAAGAGGTTAATCTTTAAACTGTGTGAAGTCTCCAACTTACGTGGTCTAAGGTTTTTTTTTAAGATTTTTTTTTTTTTTGCATTTAAATTCTTTTTACATGTCCTTGGTACATTGTCTTGCAGCTTAACCTTGAGAGAAGAAAGGCAATGCAGCAAGAGAAGCAAAAAGCACTGGATTTAGAGATCTGGAAGCAGAACTCCGAGAAAAGGGCTTTACTTAATCGTGTTCAGGAGATTCTGGAAAACGTGCAGGTAAAGATGATGGAAGTGTATTAGTTAATGTAGAGAAGGCATTTTAACACATGCATTCTGACCATTTCCTGATGAATCCTGTAATCTAAACTGGGTGTTGTTTTCAGTTAATTTTCTTTTTACCAGTACTTGTTATTAATTTATATAGTATGACCTGATCAACAGTTGCAGTAAGTACATGCAATTATTTTGGTACAAACTTGTTAGTATTTGGTGTTCAGTGCTTTATTTGGTCTGTGTACAAGACACAACTAGCAAAATAGTCACCTCTTGTTTTTGTAATCCTGTTTAACATTGGTAGATTGTAGCAAATTGGCAGATCTAATTGTTTGGATTTTGATTAACAAACTGTTAACTAGTGATGTGTTACCACTAATTTTTTTTCCAGAAATTGTGGGCTAGGTAACAAGCTCTGCAAAATTACAGCATTCACATGCATTAATATAATATTGTAACTATATGTTTTTCTTTTTATGCAATAATGGGATTATCATCAGGTTTTAGGCAGGTGTTTAAAATTGAAAAGATAATCTAATATACTCTTAATAAAGCCACCTAATCTGGGTTTATAGTAGAATTACAAGACAACCCTTAAATTAACCCATTGGGTAAATGAACAGTGTTTACAGTGAGGTTGAGTTTGTTTCTTAGGTGGTAAACACATCTATTCAGATGCATGTATTGTTTACTAGTGTGTGCATGGAAACAGTCACCTGATTTGGGATTTGAAAGGCAGGCCAGGAACATATATCAAGAGTATAAAAATACTGGTTAGCTTTCTTCTAGACCTCCTGGAGGTAATGGATATTTAGGTGATGACTTTTTACTCGTCTTAGTTTAAACATCCGTGTTGGTGTAAAATGTAGTTGCTATTGCGTGTGCCTGGAAAGAATTGTGCCTTTATAAAAACAGGCAAATAATATGGAACATTCTGTGCATTTAATTTTTTTTTGGCTGGATGTTAAAGAAAACTTATTCCTTTGTTTGTTTTCTAATTCTTTATAGACAAAAGGGCTTTATTGCAATAAAGGGATATGAAATGTTTTCAATTGTGTGCAGGTCAGAAAACTCTCCAGTGTGAATGATTTGGATCAATGGGAGGCTGAAAGTATTCACCCTAATTTGGAGTTAAAAGCCTCAGCTGGCTTCTCTACTCTACCAGACATCAACTTGCCAAGTTCTACTGCTGACTGTCATGCTACCGAGCTTGAAAAGCCAGTAGAAAATATGCTGTCGGACACTAACACCCTGGTTCCATTAAGCATGGTAGAATCTGTTAAAAGTACAGAAGAACTCATTTTTCCAAAGCAAAATGAGAGCAGCCCTTCAGAAAACTTAGCTTGCCCAAAGGTTGCATCCCCTGATCAAACACAAAATATGCTCGCTTTAAATGCACATCTGAACAAAGAGGATATGGGGGTGCTAACAGTTAATGAGGAAGTTACAGATCCCTACGTAATGAGTCTTCAAAATCTTCTGAAAAAGTCAAGGGAATATGTAGAGAGAGAACAAATGAGACGTAGCACGAGAACTAATTTGAAGAAAAGTATTAATGAAAGTCATTCAGATAAAGAAAATGATGCAGTTAAAAGCAGTGATTTAGTGAAAGAGAAGACAAAATTTACAGGCAGAAGTTGTACAGGTATGACACTTGATAAACCAAGTCTTAATAAATCGAATATGGCTCTCCAAGGTGCCTCTCCCCATTCAAATAGCATGAGTACTTCAGCCTCATCCAGTTTTTCCAAAGTGGACATACCTGTCAGAGCAGGAACACCCCCAGTTTTGGATTCAGATTCAGATGAAGAATTTAAACATGTTTCCACCTTTGACCATGACAGTAGCATTGTCAGAAGCCTTACAGGTTCCTATGCCAAATTACCCAGTCCAGAACCAAGTATGAGTCCTAAAATGCACCGAAGACGTCCAAGGCCCTTATCCATGGGTCACATAGTTATAAATACCCCTGTAAATGCCTATGAATTAAGTCCTAAAAGCAAGGGGAGAGCAACGGACTTGATTATACAAGATGCTGCTGACAAGGCCAACGTGTCTGAACCTGTGCCAAAGTTCACCACAGACTTCGCTATGCTTTGTTCTAGCAAAGTTCACAAAACGCCTTTGGACACCTGTGACGGACTGGTGTTTGGCAAATCAAATCCAGTGCATCAACAGTCTATTAATCAATTAGAAAGCAAAGGAGTTCCAGTGTCTGCTACAGTGGAGGGTCAGCTAGTGCTGGAGGGCAGAGGGCTGTACAAGGTGGATGGTGCTACTTGTGCTACAACTCCAAAATTGCACGAGCCTTATGCAGCTAGTCAGTCCCTGGTAACCCAAAAACTAGTAAGTATGAACGGACTCAAACCAACTAACTTGTTAGAAAAAAACAAAAGTACTTCACCCATGGAACTTAATAAATCTTATGATGTAGAAAACCCATCTCCATTACTGATGCAAAGCCAGCAGAAGCAACAGCAGATGGATACTCCAAGTCTTTGTTTTGGAAATGAGCACTTTCAAGAAAACGGTATTGAAAAAGTGAAACGTAGGCTGGATATGGATACTGATGGCTCACAGAAAGAAAACAAGCCATATGTTTCATCAGTTGGAACTGAAGAACAAGAGAGTTGGTGGCTGCAAGATCAAAGATGCTCCCTGGGATCTATTTATGTTAACAAGAATATAAGCTCAGACAGTACTGCAAAAGGTACATTGATATTTTTTTCTCTAATTAATCCTTTTCAAAATAAAAGTTTTCTTTAGTTAGAAGTCTCAGTTTTAAAAAATATGTAATTATTGTGCTAATTGTTGTCTTGACGATAAATTGACTTGTAGTCCTATCAATACATATGAAGAAGGAGTTGAAAAGCTCAGGGTTTCTATGTGTGCTTTTATCTGTAATCTATTTTCCTTACGAGTGTTTCACTACATTTCACTTTTGTATTGTTTTCTCAACTTATATAGTGATTATGTTGAAATGACAGAGTATATTTTTATAATTGTAAATTCCTACACATTAGATAAAGTTCCTGCAGTAAACCACATTTCTGAAAGATGCTCTAGAAATGGAGACTTCTTTAAGCAAAGTGAAGCCTGCTTCTTTGAAGGCAGAAGTCCTATAATACACATTTAGCAATGGTTTGAGCATCTCCATAGGTACTTGTACAGAGTAAATAGATGATGCTGGGAAAGGTGATTTTCCCAGTTTCTGAAAAACTGTCCTGCTTGTTCAATATCACCATTTCTTCCAATATCACCAATATCTTTTTTCTTTATAATTTGGCGTTTTCTTGTTGTTTTACTGAAAATGATGTCTAGCTGGATTTGAAATCCAAAAAGAATGGAAATGAAGCACTGCTAGAAATGGTTACAAAAATTCCAGTGACGCTCTCATACAGTGAATTTCCATGTTTCACGAAAAGTCAATGGCTCTACAAACATTAGTCTAATGGACTGGATTTGGCCTTTATGCTAAGGTAGAGCAGTAATCTGAAATATAAGAACATGGATACACTTTGCAAATAAAATAGTGAATGTAAGGAGTTGGAATATTATCATGATATGAAATTTCTTTTTGATTCAGAAACAAAAATGTCACATCTACTTTGTATTTTTCTCCAATGAACTTCATAAGGAAGCTAGATATGAGGGGGTGTATATGTGTTTTGAATTTGATCAAGCAAGAAGTCCTGCTTTTTTCAGAGCTAGTTTCTTCATGTTTACACTCTTGTGCCAACTTGTGCCATCTGAGAGGGTTTATCTCATAAATGTGAACCTGATCAGGCAACTTGGAGAGCTGCGCTTGCTGATAAGCAACTTTGTTTGCTCTGTGTTAGTGGGAATTGTGAATAAAAAAGTGTTCTACTTTTTTTTTGAAAGAGACATATACATTTTAAATCACCATTTTTTTGTTTAGGGTACAGAACATTTAGAAAAAACATATGAAGAAGAATTAAAGATATATGATTAATTCTTTAAAATGCATGTGTTTTCTTCTCAGAAGAGATTTTAAAAAATAAAATGTTGGCTTTTGAAGAAATGAGGAAGAGGCTTGAAGAGCAGCATGCACAACAGCTATCAATTCTGATAGCTGAACAAGAAAGAGAACAGGAGAAACTGCAGAAGGTGAGGGAACAAGACTGGAAAACTCCAGTTTGAGATGGGAGCAGTAGCTGCTTGTGCTTTTTGTTTCAGTATCTGGCAATTTAGGGCAGTGAAATAATATTGCTTCTTTTTTTTGTATGTCATGCCCAAGGTTGGGCAGTTATCATAATCTAGTTGAATTTATGGCAGCTCTTTGGAGAATGTGATAATGTGAAAGCCTTAAAGTTGACTATCATCTTGTTCTGGATAGGGACAGTCAGAGCACTGAGAAAAATAATGTAACAAACAGGAGGCTTGGCTGATTGACTGTTTTAGTATAGCAGTAGAAAGGCATACCCAGGAGACAGATGTATAATTGATGTATGTTTTCATAGCTAGTTCTAAAAGGAAGTGCTGCAATAGGGAATTAGACATCCTAGAAGAGTGAGAAAATTACTGCAATCAGCTGGTAGTAGCTCACGGTATCCATGTATATTAATACAATTGAGAGGGGAATCTATGTGTTTTTACAGTTTGGGAAAGGTTTGTTTGGGTTTTTAAGTGTATATATTGTCTAGTAAGCCTATTTGAAGTGCAGTTATATTTGATGATGTTACATTAAGATTAGTGGAAATTAAGATGTCTTTAGGTAGTGGCTAAGCTGCTTATATTATATTGAAGCTTGTCAAGATGCCACAGCTTTTCAAAATTAATCTAAATTCCATCATATGGAATGAAAGATCTGGTTTTATGGCAGACTTTTAATCTGCAGGAGATAGAAGAGCAGGAAAGGAGGTTGAAAGGAAAGAAGATTGTTGCAACAGAAACCGAAATACCCAAAATGAATGTTTCCAGTGGAGTGGAATTGGAATGGAGAAAAATAAGTGAAAGTGGCTTGCTGGAAAGTATGCTGACTTAAGTGGACAGAATCTGTTACGCAAATTCAAATAGCACTGGTAAAACTGGGTGGGAGTATACAGTTTACTGGGCACTTTAAAACAGGATATACCTTCCTGGGTCATGGAATTCACAGTAGCAACACCTCTGCTTCATTAATTGGGATCCAGTCTAGGCAGGAAGTATTGGAAGTTAGTAACTTCCTGCAGGTTGGTGATGTATGAAACCAATTGATGGTCTTATTCGTGTTCTTCATAAATGAGTGTACACATCACAGCATCTGAAACTACCTCTAATAAAAATCTGGAAGTACTTTCTTCGATCCTAAGCCCTCCACAAAAAGTCCAGCATAGTATCTCTTAATATTCAACATGTGTATTGTGGACTTTTGCACACACTGGTATAAAGGGAAAGTCTGTCCCTCTCTGGACCAGTTAGTCTCTTGAGATTCCACCCTGCACTACTTTCTGCTTTGATTATGTCTTTTAAATTTTGAACAAGCATAACTGACAAGGGATATAATGTATACAACAAGCAGTGAATGGAACAGTACTAGTCCAATGTACACCCATGAAAAGCTTCTAGATTAAAACCAGTGTGCATGTGTGTTTAAAAAATATAGTGATAAATCTGAATTTCTGTGGAGTGAGTGACATGCAGGTATTTGGGTGGTGGGGTGTGTGTGTGCTCAGTTTTCCTGTTTGGTGCTCCATTCATTTAACTGCATATACTTATTCTACTTATGTGTAGGTTTTGCCAACAGCGTCACACCCAATAGCTTTGCTTCAACAAGTGACACTCCCTTCTACCTCTGGGGGCCATCATCTGGTGGAATGTCAAAAATCTCAGCAGCCAGGCCCATTAGTAGAGTCAAGTCCAGGTGGTCACAGGTAGGAAAATAGATTGCATTGTATCTTTTTAAAAATCATCTAATCCTTGCTGGGTAGATATACTACAGCTAAAAGCTCCCAGTGCAAGAGAATTGAAATCCAATTAATCTTTGACCTGCAATTCTTTAGATGAGGTTGAACTAGGAGATCTAAGAAAACAGCTGAAGAATGTTATTCTCCACCCCCAGATTACAGAATAAGCAATGTAATCATGTAACCACATCTTCACTGATTACCAAACTAATATTGTAGTGGGCACCTCTGATCTAGCTAAAATGCATTTAGCAAACTTATATTGTCTAGCCCTGAATGCAAGAGTGGTGAATAAACTGACTTTAATTGTTTGTCCAAATCTGTCAACCAAGCTAACTATATTTAATTACATAATAGTACTTAGCTCAGACAACTTCTTTGGTTTTTTTGTTTTTGTTTTAAAGGTTTTCAGTCCAGAAGTGCAAATGAAGTTCAGTAAGATCACTGCATTAGCAAAGGGTTTTCTTACTCGTAGGCTCATGCAAACCGAAAAACTGAAATATTTAAGGCAAACTGTCAAGGTAAGGAATAAGTGACAAGATGCTTCTGTTTCATGTATATAGTCTTCTGTTGTTTTCACTCTTCTCTTTCAGCTTGTAGATGAAATCTTTTCTCCTGAGAGAACCCATCCTACTTTCAAGATTGATTTACAAAGTTTACTGGATAGTGTGGTTCTCCTCTTCAGAGGTTGAATGAACTACACACCATGCTTATGGTGTGCAGGTTCACTTTTTATAGTGGGCTAAAAGTATCTTCTCTGTTGCATAGTGTGGGTAGCTAACAATGATGGAGTACAAAAGGGAAAAGATAGAGGAGCATCTTTCTTCTGTTAGTCTTATTGCTTAACGAGACAGCCATTCATAAGGCAGCAGCCATTCATGAGTAGCACCACCAAAGATGGTGAAGGGCGCACTTCATTTCCTCTGATGTAAAGCTTCCATGGTCTGAGTTCATGTAGGTATTTGGTATTATTTGCGCCTGTGCTACATAGATGTATGGTGCATTTATGTACAAAGTAAAAACTGACTGGGTACAGCATACAGCAGTGTACCTGATTTTTGGCGCAGTGAATGCTACAGCCTAACTGCCAGGTTTTCTCTGCTGAATTGCAGTAGTCAGAGGAGGTTGTAAAAAAGTCCTATATTTAGAGAATCATGCTTAAATCCCTCTTGTTTCAAATCCTGCCAGGCTGTGTCTGCACATTCCTTCTACTTGGACCTTTGAAATTAAAGGAAGAGGAACTAGATCCATTTAGGATTTTAGGGCTGCTACACATCTATGTGGAGCCTGCTCCAATGCACTGGAAAACCATTGTTGGAGCAGACTCGATTATTAATTATTAGTCGAGTCTGCTGGAGCACAGAAATTGATGCGCTCTGGCAGCCTTCTGCGTCACGTGTATCAGTGTCACCACATGTCTCCACACTGAAACAATGGTGGTGGGTCACTTTGAAATAAAACACATTCAATGAGCTTTAGTTCAGAGTGCTCTGCTGCCATTTTCTCAGTGCAGGGATGCTGATACACACGACACACAGGCACTTTTAATTAGCGTGGCTTGGCACAGTGTTCCAACACGTGTAAAAATGCCCTAGGACACCTAAGTCCAGAATTAAGATCCTTGTTCCTTGCTCAGTTGCCTCCAAACCCTGAAGATGTGAATTCTGCAGATACCTGTGTTTTTATGGCATGCCCAGAAGCATGTTAGTCATGGCAGGGCTGGGACCTTGTCATCTGTCTCGCTTCTAAGCCCTGCTGGGATTCAGACTAGGCATTTCCCCATATATTTCTCCTGGCTGATCTGCTAGACATGAGTGAGGCTCTCCACTACCTTCAGTTGCTGTGCAAATTTCCCTCCTTCGCTTTCCATAGTTTGATGGCTAATGCACTCATAGAGGCTGTAGGAGGCCTTGGTTCAATTCCTTCCTCTACCTGAGGAAATGTGGCTGACATTTCCATCTTGGAACAATGCCCTGGTCCCCCAGACCTGAGGATATTTTTGGGGTGGTGATTTAATTTCTTTGCATTTAGCTGTCCCACTTTGAATGGGACAATTAAATATTTATTTGGTCTAAGGGGGAAGAGTGAACATAATTATTTTATCTACTAGTTATCCAGGAGGTGGGAGACAGGTATTCAGAAGTCCCCAGAGTAGGGAACTTAACCAGGTATCTCTTCTCTTGGGAGAGTATTTTAACCACTGAGCTTTTGAGTATCAGTATGCTGATAGAGAGGACTGATCCTTCTTGTTTTTTGCAAGAAGGGGTGTAGGTGCCCAAGTCCAGGCAAGGATTCAGGACTTTTGGAGGATGGGAACTGCCTCCCTTAGCTATAGAGCGGGGGTGTCTAACTCACCTTGTGTCCTGAGCTGGATCTGGAATGAGGGACTCTTTGCAGTCTGGATGTGGCCCATAGCAGGAGAAAGTTGCAGTATGTGGTGGGGGCTTGCAATCAGGAAGGTAGGGCCAAGGTAGTGCAGATGGGCAAAGCTAACAGATGGCAACCGGGGCTGTTTTGGCCCTCACTCACTCTCCTGCTGCCAATCATCATGTCCACAGGGGCCCAACCCATAGTCCAGTGGGGTGATAGAGTGGCTCTGCAGGTCAGATGTGGCCTGCAGGCTGTATGTTTGATACCCCTGACCTAGGATAATGTGTTCATCCTTTGGAAAGAGGTGGGGGTTCACGTACCCATCTCCTCAGTATTTTGTGTTCGCTGCCTTACTGTGTTCTCCCCTGGGTATGCTGGCTTTTGTAGGTCCTATTCTTAGGTGCATAACTCTTCCCTATGAACTGAATAGAAACCAAGGGCCCTAATGTGGGTGTTGTAAATTCCACTAAGTGACTTAAAGTTTATTGTCACAGTGTTTTGCATTGTGTCATCTGAGTTTGCTTTGCAAATCTGGTCTCAGCTGCACAAAAGGTTTGCTGCAGATCCCGTCAGTGAGAATTGTGTAATGTTTAACCTTACATTTTTATTTTTTAGGATACTATGGAGTTCATAAAAAATTTTCAGTCTGAAGCTCCATTAAAGAGAGGGGCAGTTTCGGCACAAGATGCATCCCTACATGAAAGAGTGATAGCTCAGGTGATGTATATTCCCGACTGTTCTTTGTCCGTTTATCTGTCAACAAGAGACAGGTTCTTCGTTTCATCTTTGTGAGGTGAAAATGTAAAGTAAGGTCATGTAAACAAAGAAAGTATTGCTTTATGCTTACAAAAATAGTCTGTAGTACAGTTTTACCAAGATGGTCTTTCTTTCTTTGGGTTAAAAATTGCTGTGGTCTTTTACTTTAAGTATGAACACACTAACTTGACTGAAGAACTTCATGCAGGTTTTATTATTTTTTCAGCTGCGAGCTGCTGTATATGACATCCATGACATATTCTTCATAATGGAAGTATCTGAGAGAATGAGTATATTGCATCACGATCGTGAAGTTCGTAAAGAGAAGATGCTCAGGCAAATGGTGTGTTCCAAGATCATTTGTTTACCTAGTAACAAAAAAAACCCAACCCAGTCCAATATTTAGTAGTGATTCCTTTTTAAGTTCTGAATTTCTTCTGATCAGGTAAGATTTAAAACATAAGCTGTTGAAAATAATCTTCCTGACTAGTGTGGTCCTTGGCTGTGATGCTACAGGGGTTAAATTTCTTTAAAAATGTTCAGTCCACCATAGCTGGCATTCACACTCTCCTGAAGAGTGTGTGTGTGGGCATGCAGTACTATAAATGGGAAATAATCAGAACCAATTTTAATAAGAAAAGAGATTCAGTCTAAATTATGGATTTTTTTGTTCATAGAAGTGATTTTTAATTGAAAATGTATAATATAAAAGAGTTTCCTTGCCACATAAAGTAAAAACTATTGAATTAGAGTCTTTTAAATGGATGCCATAATAACAACTGTCAGAGTAGTTGGGTTAGAAGGAGCCAATGGTAATAAAAGTAGTAATTAATATTAGTATCCACCACTTTCTCTCCTCTTTCAGGATAAAGTAAAGACCTCACGAGAGAGAGTGACACTTTCAACAGCGACTCAAAAGTCCCTGGATAGGAAGAAGTTCATGAAGTATGTGCATTTTCTGTTTTTTGGTGATGGTTGGGGGAGGAGGATTGGGAAAATGTTTGCTTTGTGCACAGCAGAATCTTTAGCGAAATGGTTTCTTACATTTGTTGGATGACTGACTTCCTTCTAGTTGACATTTAATATTCCTTCATTTACATTTTGATAGGAATCACGTAAATATCTGCTTACATATTAAAAACAAGATGGGTGCTAGTCTTCTTCCATACATCTACTTACTTTTGTCCAATTTGCTCTGAAATCATAATTAATAGCATCGTGATTAATGTTTTATCATTGATCGAACACCTTGTGCATTTGGGTAGAACACTAAATTGAATCAAAACATGTTGTAAATGGTGTTGGTTAAGTATGTGACACATGTTCCTGTTGAGTGAAAGGGCCCAACACTACAGCATGATTCTAGAGCATTCTCAACTATATGAGTTACTATCTCTTGAAAAAAGGTAAAATTTGCCGACTTAGTCAAAAAAGTCGCAGCACTTACAAAAATTAGTCATGTTTTGTTGCATTTAATTTAGGTAATTAGATCCCTGTTTAACTGAAATCCCAGTTAAATCTCAATTAATAAAATACTCATGTTAACTTGAGTTGCATGTATTGTTGATATGCATTTAAGAATGAATTTCGATAAGCAAACTAATTCTTGTAGGTTTAGTTTAGGTTTGGCAACTGAGTGCTTAATAAAATACATGAATCATTTTCATGGCTTCCTTCAGAATGAATGGTGTACACTAGTGCTTCCCAGACTTTTTTTCCTCAGCATGACCACATTTATGGCCCCATTTCCTCAGTATGACCCCTGACTCCCAACCCACAGTCCCCCAACCCCACAACCCCATCCACTATGTTGTGATCCCATTTAGTGTTGCGACCCAGTTTGGGAACCACTGGTGTACACAGTAGAAACATTTGAATTGGCCACATAACATAATTGAGATACATAATTCCTCGGCACATTATCTGATTTCTAAAGGGTAGATTTCAGTGTATATAATTTTACCAAAACGGGTGATAATATGCAGTGCAAGTAGCTCTTTCTTTTCCGTTTAGCTTCCTTAATGATGATTTTATATAATTATATATAAAGAAAAATAATTTTGTCCTTTTTGTTTCTCTAGGGCTGCGGAAATGGGAATGCCAAATAAAAAAGTAATTGTAAAACAGAAAACATCTGAAGCCAGGTCAGTGAAGATAACATTTTTTGTCATTGAGAGTCCTGTAATCTGTTCTTAATTGTGTGATGCTGGACCTTTTGATTGCCTTGCTTTCTTGCTATAACTTATTTGCTGTCGTTATTACCAAGGGCAGTAAAGAAAGGAAGGGGTTATTAACTTGTCTGTAGTTAATAGTCTCTCTTTCAGCTTGAACATCGTATATATACTATCCTCAAAAATGACATTTTCATTTCTTTATGATTTTTCATAGTGTTAAGTGTAGTGGCAACATCTTTAAGTATTGGGGTACCTTTATTTTCTTCTGTTGATCCCTTTGCTTTTCTAGATATGAATCATAGTGTAGTGGTATGTAGAGATCATTGAAAATAGGTGTAATCTTTCTTATGAAGAGACCCTTGAGCATCAGCAGGGGCACTTACTTTCAGGCCACATGGCTGTAAGTTAATTCTACACACCTTGTCAGTGTCTTATATGTGGTGCTAATGACAGGTTACATTTATAACAGGAGACGTGCTAAATCCAGGAGAAACTTAAAGCGTACAAGTGTTCATGTAATTTCTTGTGGAGCAAAAATGGTGGATCCAGCAGAAAGTTCAATACTCTGCTGTTGGGGCTGCTCTTTAGATGGGGCCTGTCCACGAAAGAACTTTTGCCAGTAAAAAAACATGTGACTGGAATGCTTGCAAACTACCAACTTAAATAATAACTGCACAAGTGCTTCAAAGGTCTGTCCTCTTCTGGTAGGACTGCATAATCTCTATCCAGATCATTTATAGAATTGTTCAGTGCTTGTGGGTGCCTCTACCTGTGCAGTGAGGCTGCTCCAATGAATTGTAATTGCAGTGAGCTGGAGCAGGCTTGATTAATTGAGTCTGTTGGAGTGTGGTGATTACTGCACTTCAGCGGACTCTAGCGTCATGTGTATCAGTGTCCCCACACTGAAAAATGATGGTGAGGGTGCTTTAACTAGAGTTTGTTTGACAAACTTTAGTTAAAGTGCCCCCGCCACCATTTTTCAGCATGGGGACACTTATACATGTGACGCTCTGGGCACTTTAGTTTAAATTGTCCCCCTCTTCCCCTGACTCCCAGAGCACGTGTATAAACACCCTGTGAGACCAGAAACTTGAGGAAGTGAATCTCATAGTGCTTCAACTCATCCCTTGGTTTTAGAGTGAAAAGCTATTGACTGTAACCCTCCACACACATATAATGATGCAAAAATGTCATTTAAAATTACAAAAACAATAAAAGCAACACTTTTGCCTTCTTAAGCACTGATGTGTAAAGTTGGTGGTGCTTTTTTTGTGAACCCAGGCCAGAGCCTGGGTACATGGTCTTCTGTGAAGGTATCTGTCAGTCCTGTCTTTAATGGTCATGTCCACGTAAATAGGGGTGTGCCTTTGCAGCAGCACAAATTTGTGGCGCTGCTTTGTGCCACAGTGCACACCCCTGCTCGTATGCTTTGCAGCAGGACACGTCTCACTGCTCCATGGGCTGGCTGGAGCACAGGGTGCCTCAGCAAGGGCTAGGTATTCCCTGCGCTGACTCACCCAGCGAGTGGTGGTGGATGGGTTGTACTCGACCTGATGAGATGTGAGCAGTGGGGTCCCCCAGGGCTCGGTCCTGGGGCCTACGCTGTTCACCATCTTCATTGGCGACTTGGACAAGGGGGTGGAAAACACATTGTCTAAGTTTTCCGATGACACCAAGATGTGGGGAGAGGTAGACACGCTCGAAGGGAGAGAGAGGCTGCAATTAGGTTGAGACAGACTTCAGAAGTGGGTGGATGGTAACAGGATGGGGTTCAGTGTAGATAAATGCAGGGTGCTGCACCTGGGGAGAAGGAATCCACAGCATACATACAGGCTGGGGAGCTCCCCCCTTGTGAGCACAGAGGCGGAAAGGGATCTTGGAGTTGTTATTGACTCCAAGATGAACATGAGCCACCAATGCCAGACTGCAGCCAGCAAAGCCAACCGCACCTTGTTGTGTATCCAAAGATGCATCTCAAGCCAGTCCAGAGAGGTGATACTCCCTCTCTACACGACATTGGTCAGGCCACAATTGGAGCGCTGCGTCCAGTTCTGGGCACCGCACTCTAAGAAGGTTGTGGCCTGCCTTGAGAGAGTTCAGAGGAGGGCCACCCGCTTGGTTGGAGGGCAACAGGGCAGGCTCTATGAGGAGAGGCTGAGGGACCTGAACCTGTTCAGCCTCAGCAAGCAGAGGCTAAGAGGGGATTTGGTGGCTGCCTACAAATTCATTACGGGAGATCAGCAGCAAATAGGAAGGGTCTTATTCCCCCCAGCAGCACCTGGGGTGACTAGGAACAATGGCCAGAAGCTGCTGGAGAATAGATTCAGGTTAGAGATTAGGAGGCACTATTTCACTGTTAGGGTGGCTAGGATCTGGAACCAACTTCCTGGAGAAGTGGTCCTTGCTCCTACCTTGGGTAAATTCAAAAAGAGGTTGGATGAATACCTGTCTGGGGTCGTGTGATCCCAGCGTATGCTCCTGCCAGTGGCGGGGGGTCAGACTAGATCTGTTCAGGTCCCTTCTGACCCCAAACTACTATGAAACTATGAAACCCTGTGCCCTGGCCAGCTCGGGAACAGCATGTGGAGATAGGGCCCTGGGCTGCCTGCTCCCCCATCTCCACACACTGTGGAGCCCCCACGCTGAGGCACCCTGCGCCCCAGCCAGCCACTTTCTGGGCTGGCTGCTCCCTTGTCTCAAGGCACACTGTGCCCCGGCCAGCTGCTCTGCTGGGGGCTCCACATGCCTCAGTGTGGGGGCTCCGCAGTGGAGCCCCTGTGCTAAGGCACAAGGAGACAGGAGCAGCTGGCCAAGGCTGCTTGTTCCCCCATCTCAAGGCACACTGAGCCCCAGCCAGCCTAGAAGTGGCTAGCTGGGGCACAGGGGCTCCACAGTGAAACCCCTACGCTGAGGCATAAGGAGACAGGGAAGCAGCCAGCTCAGGGCTGCCTGCACCCCCATCTTGAGGCATCCTGTACCCCAGGCAGCTGGGGAGTGGCTGGGTGGGGCATAGGGTGCCTCAGCATAGGGGCTCCATGAGCTTCAGCACTGAGCCACAAGGAGACAGGACAGCAGCCAGCTAAGGGCTGCCTGCTGTCCTGTCTTGAGGCACCCTGTGTGCCAGCTGGCCAGGGAGCAGTGGGGGCGAGTGGGGTCTCAGCATAGGGGCTGCACAGTAGGGCTGTGTGATGCTTTGGTTGCTGATTTGATTCAGCGGAGGTTCGGCCCAATTCGGTGGCC
This sequence comes from Crocodylus porosus, assembly GCF_001723895.1. Classification (NCBI taxonomy): domain Eukaryota; kingdom Metazoa; phylum Chordata; order Crocodylia; family Crocodylidae; genus Crocodylus; species Crocodylus porosus. The sequence goes on along the minus strand of NW_017728927.1, from coordinate 2,242,978 downwards.
GAATCTGAGTCGAATCAGGAGAGACCCTTTAATCTCTCCAAATTGACTTGGAACTTTCTGAATCAATTTGGAGAGATTTGGAAAGATTTGATGATTTGGACAAACGCAGTGTTTTTTCTACATGCGTCTAGGTACCAGGCGGCTTGTGAATGCTGCGATGCTGGGGCAGATGAGCGTCCCATGGGAGTGCAGGGGGGTCCCCAGCGTGCTCAGCAGCAGACCTGGAAGTGGACCAGAGCTTCTGGTCCATCTCCAGGTCCACCGGGGAGTGTGCTGGGGAACCCCCTGGCTTAGTGGCTGGTGCCTCCTGGGTCTGGGGGAGCCATCCTAGGTCCCCCAGCGGGCAATTGCTGAGCTGGGAGGGTGCAGGGCGTCCCCCCGTGCACTTGATGGCAGACCCAGACCTGGACCGGAAGTACTTCAGGACCCCCCTGCGCTCCTGTGGGATGCTTCATCTGCTCCACCATCACGGTATTCACGAGCCACGCCTGGTACCTCGAGGTACGTAGAAAAAACATTTAAAACTGTGTCTATAGCCAAATTACTGATTTTTCTGAATCGGCATCAAATCTTCATGTTCAGATTTGGCCAAATCAAATCAGAACAGTGATCCGAATCAATGAATTGAATCACTGTCCCCAATTCAGACTGAATCGGAATTGAATACAGCCCATTTTGCACACCCCTACTCCACAGCATGTGGAGATAGGAGAGCAGGCAGCCCTGGGTGTGGTTTGTGCCACTTCTTTTCCAGGGTTTTTGTTTTGTTTTTTGCTACTGGGAAATCCTGGAGCAAATTTTGCCCTGGCGCTGTAAATTAGCAGCACTGTGCACTGATTAAGGTGCAACTTGTGCAATTTGTGGTGCTGCAAAGGGGTTTGCAGTGTCACAAACCACACATGCCTGCACACCTGGATCCAGCCAATCTGTCTCCCAAGGGAAGAAGAAATCATTGGGATAAGCTACTGGGGGGAAAAAATATTACATGTATGAACCTGTTCCAAGCTGGCTTACTGGGGGGGACCCTTTGTGCCCCAAAAATGCACAGCACAGATTGGATGAGGTGAAGTTGTGTGTGGACACACTGCACCAGGATGCGTTTGTGATATAACAATTATTACTAGGAAAAGCTTACCTGCTTTGTTTTGATCCTGGGAGAATTTGAGCCTTTGCTTGGGGACATCTGTAAGGAAAGTTCTTTTCTGTTTCTGAAGGCTTTGTAAATTAAAAATTCTTGAGTTTTAATTACTGTCATACTTACCTGTATAGTCACTGAGCTATAAGCAGGTAACTAAACATTATGCTGGCCCTTCTGGTATACCTAGAATATAGAAAGTGATTTTTAGTAATCAAACTTTATTTGAGGCTTCATTTTAGGAAAAAAAAAACCCATAAGTTTTATTTCTTTTAACAGAGTTCTTCAGCCAAACCAAGGACAAAATGCTCCAATTCACAGGCTGCTTTGCAGGCAAGGGTAAGCCCCGCATATGGTTTAAAGCATAACTTTAAAGGTTGACGTTAATTGCAACATCTAAGAGTACAGATCTTTCCAAATAAGAGCTACAGGTATCACTGCAAATATTGTGCAAAGACAAAATGACCAATATTCAACTTATGTTGAGAAGATACTTCAGTTTCCTAGTATTTGTGTTTATTTTATACTAAAAAATGTAATGGTCTCATTCTGTTGTCTGTCTTCCATTAACGCTGTGTTTAGACATCTGTATTTGTAAATTCATTCCATGAACCTCTGCTTCTACTTAATGTAACATCATTTTAAAAAATGTAGACTACTTAATTCTACAATATCTTAATTGAATCAGTTTCTTGAACAGTTTAAAAAGGGTATCTGGAAAGTACATTCTCCTGTTAATGTGTGCATAAAACCTAATAATGTCAACTGGGGTTGCACATGTAAATATTCTAGAGGGGGCTATACTGAATCCCTTACAGATGTTCTCATGCCAAGAACAGCTTGGTAGTGTTGCTTTTCTTTGTTTGGATGCAGCCTTTGGACTTCGATGTAAATGACTTGTTAATTTTTTTATATTTAATTAGAACCCCTAAGACCTCAGTGAAGGGGGTTGAGCAAAATAGAAAGAAGTCCTCAGAGAGCAGATTGCCTAACAAGGCTATTTCAGGTGTGTAGAAAATTGGTGCTTGGATGTCATTTATAATAAAGGAATGAGTAAATTACTAGTATAAAGAAAGCCTTAAGGCGGGGGGTGGGGGAGTTGTTTTACCTTTTCTGTCTGCAACAGCTTTGCTATAATGCATTAAATCCAGCCCGTCTTTTCAAACAAATATATGTGGGTAACCAACCTTTTGTAAAAGCTGTAAAATATGTATGTACCATTTAGAGCTGGTGCTTACATTTTCTTTGCCAGATGCCCAAGTGCAAAAAAAAATGCTATATTTTTGTTAACAATATATCCAAGAAAGACATAAGGTTTGTCAAGAGAAAAATATTCAGAACTAGTATAGATTTAGATGCAGCTTAGGTATTTGTATTTTGAATGTCTTATGATTCTTATTTTATACATGTAAGATTTGTCTTCCACAAAGAAAAATAAAGGAGTAAAGAGAGGTTTTCAAAACAGTCTCTCTTTTCATATGGACTATTTAATAAATTCGCACTTTTAAAATATGTTGTAGGATTCTATGATGTATATTAGGCATTAAGGAGTAAGATGTGACCCATTTTTCCATTAATATACACCCAATGTTATGTTTTAGTTGTAGGGAAATACAGAGGGTCTAGACATGGAGATTAATAGTTAACCTGTTAGGTAATAAAAGGGTTTAGGATAGATGCATAACTTGCTCATAGGATTTGTAATATCTGAATTATTTTTCTGTATTAACTGTCTAGGCTTCCCAGTGGGGACAAATTCAGAATTCTGACTTAACTGCAGGCACTTAGGGATAATGGAAGAAAGTTGGTGAGCGTGCATAAGATCACTGACATGCATCCAGTTTGCCCAGAAAATGTCCTTTCCCCTATTGGTTTGAAACATCAAGAGAAGTGATTATAGAAAAGAGGTGCTGAGAAATCCAGGCATTCCTAAAGTTACTATATTTCTGTCTGAGGGGGGGGAAAAAACCCAGAAATCAATAATCATCTTATATTAATCTATAGGATCCTTCATCACAGAGGATCTGAAATCACACTATACACAATGATTTTATATGTATGCACGCACATGCATATATGTAAAATTATATATATGACTCTCATTAGAACATTTAAGTTGGAAGGAGAGGGATACTTCGTCCTCTCCCTTGGCAAATGTAGGGTAGCTACTGTAGAGTGGAAACGTGGCAACTGTTCAACGGGACATAATGATTCTAAACAAATATTAATAAAGATAGGAAATAACATATCCTATTAAAATTGCAGAGTGTAGTTACTCGAGCAGGAATTTAGCCCTGGAACTAGAATGTATAAATGGGAAACTTGTAAAAGTGCCATAATGACAGATTTCTGTTATCTGAATTTTTGTTTTGCATCCAAAAGTTGGCATCTTCAGCAGTCTTCCCCACAAGTTTATAATATCAACAGCAGAAATGTCATCTTCTGAATTGCCTTAACTACTCCTAGCAGCACCTGAGTTTTCTTTGTACCTCTCATAATAATTACTCATCTAATGAGAACTGCAAAGAACACAAGCTAAGGTAGGCAGGAACTGTTAAAACTGCAAGATTATCCAGTTAAGATTACAGGGAGGAGTCAGTATATTCTGGTCTTGTCAGCAGCCTAACTTTAACTAGTCATAGCATTTTCATGACTTGAATACCATGACACTTTAGATACCTGTCAATGAAAATCATCTTATTTGTGTCTGACCTGCCTTCATGACCATGTGATGGTTTGTTGTAACATTGGATGTCTTGTCTAGTAGCCATCTTGAATGTTTGGCAGGTGTTTCTAACTAGTTGCAGTTGCACCAGCATAACTTATTCTGTCATTTCATCTAGTATGTTTGACCATCATATGTTTCACTGACATCTGTAGTATTAGCAATTCTTGACTCTTTCCAGCACATCATAAATTGGACAATATCCATCTGTACTAAAGTAACAGAAGTGCATGGTGATTTTTGTAACATTGAAAGAACTTAGAGGAACTTTGGGGAGAACATTTCCATGAAGATCCTCTTCCACTGAGTTCTGATGTGGGTTTTTTCTTGGTGAAGCTACTGACAAAAGGTTTCCCCGCTCTCACTCTCAATACGGTGGGAATATGGTGGGGATCTTGCGGGAGATCAGGGCATGCTTTCTCCACCACTTAGTAGATATCAAATTGTTCTCTCTGAGCTTCAGTGGGGCATGGACTCCTCCTACCTTCAGTTTCCTTATTGAAAGTTTTAAGTTTCCAAAATAGAGAACCTTCCAAAATAGTGAATGTTCATCTTGCCCTTTGTCCACCACCCAGTTCTTTTTGGCCTGCTGAGGTTTCATTTCTGTCTATTGTGGATCCTAACCTTGCAGACCACGTCTGATAGGATCTCCCCACCCCTGCTTTACCCTCTCTGAGAGGGTCCTCTCTCTCAGCGTGGATATTTATGGGGAAGGGAAGATCAGGAAGATTATAAATAACTTATTCTGAGCTGTTAAACCTAAACATAATTGGCTAGAGGTTTAAAATATTAATCTGCTTTATATTGTTCTTGCTCAAACTTTCTTGGGATGTTCTTAATGTGCTTCTATAAGTCAGAGGTGTGAGTTGGGAATGAAGACTAAAGAGTTGCTTTTTATTTTTGGTTTCCATAAACGTAAAAAATACTACACAATAGTTAAGCAGTTAGAACAGTTAAGACCTATAGGTGTTAAAATTATATTTCATTACATTATTATGTATGATTACCACCAACATTTCAAATTTTCTAATCTTATATATTGCAATTTGTAGGTATTTTGGAATAGCAGGAAAACAAAGGGAACGCTTACTGAGGAAGAACATGCTATAATGTAGTTACTTACAAGAATTTTTACAGCTTGAATAACCTGTTTTATTCATGCATTTTAAGGTACTTGAGACAGCATTAATTGCAAACATTTGAATTTTGAAATGGCTATTTAAAATAGATATTTTAAACAGATTTGTGTATTTCTAGCTTGTATTGTTTCAATTATTTTTGTTGCCTTTTTATTAAAAAAGTAGTAATTGTAACTGTAAATTTTGCCTTTATTTCTGCTGTATCTTTAGGAGTATATGCAGGAAGAACCCAAAGAAGGAAGCCAAATGTTGCGACAATTTAAGAAGACAACACTCGCTGGGATAAAAATGTTAATGTAATGGTCATTTTTGTAATGCCCAGACCTTGGGTCTTTTGTATGATTACAGACTCAGAATTGATGACAAACATGCCCATTTTATGTAACATTCTGCAAACACTGGCATAGTCAGTTTTCATGGAATGACACTAAAATAATTGGGCTGCAATTAAGTTAATTCTCTTATGAAAATTGCATGTTGTAACTTTATGTATCCAGATGTCTGTATACTTATGTCCCCATTCAAAATGTTATGCTGTAGGGAAGAATATATTGTGCTACCTTAAAATCATTTGTAACTTTTTACCACCTCTAAGTCTTCTAGCTCAGATTCCCTTTTTTTACTCTAGAACACATTTAAAATTGCAGTTCATATGCATAATTGCAGTTCATATGCCTGCAAAATGTAGTGGTTGTATGTACATGCATCTTACGCCTTTTACTGTAAAATTGGGCAGTTGCAAAAAAAAAACAAGTTTACTAAACTGTAACAATGCTGTGCTTTTCCATAACTGCACTGAGCAGGATTACTGAATGTATCATTATCTGAATGTGCTAACCTCTCATTTTCAGGCAGGAGGCCTGCATTGTTACTCTTTATTGTGTGCGAACATGTATCCAAAATAATTGTTGGCATAATGGCAGCTCTTCCATGGGCTCTACAGAAATTGCATCTATATGCACACACAGTGCATGATGAAATTTTTTCCAAGCAATGTTTCCATGCTGTTTGTTGCATTTTCTAATTCCAAAGTAAACCATGGACCAAGATGTAGGAGAAAGATGTGACACAGACAATGAATCGCATGTATTTCTAACGACAACATTTTAACAGTTTGCTTCAAAATCAAGTGATTGTCCTCTGCAACCATTAGGATAAAAATTTCATGCTACAATTTGTTTTGCTTTTGACTTTCCGAAATTTACTTTGTTTTCTAAACAAGCAGCAGTTGTGTAAAAAATGTAGTTTTGTTTGTCTTTTTTTTCCTTTTCAGTCAAGTGATGCATAAAGCTTGCAACCTTCACAGTTCTAGTCCCCAGACTTACAAGGGTCGACCTCCATACTCCTGTTTGCCTTGTGCTGTTCATTGTGGCAGAAATAGATACAAATATACTATTTTAAAAGGGGAACTGATCAGTAACTTTAATTCTTGAATCTTTCCAGAAAACATTGCCCTTCTGTAGGTCTAGTCTTAAAAAACTGCATTTTTCAGTCTTATATGGCACATCTTTTGTGCCACCAGAGCCTTAAATGTGGAAACAGGACTGCCTAAGCATGAGACAAACAGATGGTTCAAATTCTGCTGTTTAAACAGAACTCCTGTGGTGTGACACCTCTTTCTTAAAGAGACTTCCTAAAATTTGTCATTGGTATAACAATAAAATGGATCCAAAAAGGACTCTCCATTAAATAATCCAACATAAAAAATAAAAATTTGGATTAATTATGTGGAGAAAGTATCTTAATATTAAGATGTGTAAATGAATGAACAGCACTTTGTTTGGAGGTGCCTTTAAATCTACTTATAATTTATATTCACACACTTAGAATTTTCGTGACTTGTTGCTGCCTTACAAGCAAAGATTCTGTATCCTGCAGTATTGTGAACGGAGCCAGTCATTAACTTGCAAGAGGCAATACCAATACAAAGAAACAATTTGGAGGCTAACAAAGTGCTCAGTGGCTGTCTACTGTGGCCTGAACTTAAAGACTCTGGGTCAGATCCTCATAAGAAACATTGCAATTTCAACCACCCAAAGGCTTGTCGCTTTGCTTAAAGGCTGTTTGTTCTTTAATTATCACTCTGCAAGGACTGCTTATGACAACTAGATTTGTAGGTTCTTAACAGATTTCTAAACTGTATTTTGTTCTCAATTTTTGGCATTACTCAAATGTTCATTTATTTATAGAGGGGGAAGAAATATTTCAAATTTAGATCAACAAGTAGAAACACTTGCAGGTTATAAAACTTCAGACTACAGCTGAGTTTGCTATTATATGTCAGTGCTAAAGATTGATAATTTTTTTAAAGATTTCTATGTGCTGTGTTATTAATTAACAGTGTAGGTGATATGTTGACATAAACATGGGTTCATTTTTAATATTTAAAACATGAAGGTTTAATTTGTGTTCAGGTTTGTTAACTAAGCCTTTTTTTACTTTAAGAATGTTTCAAAGTTTGTGTAAAAGAAACAAACTCATAGCACAATTTTTTAACTTTCATAATGCCTTTCTCTTGACAAGTGCCAGTTTGTTTTTGTAATTTAATATTTTCTGTATTTATGCATATTTAATTTTCAGTTCACTTTTTATTTTGTGTGGAATGTAATGTCATTGTAAAGTGTATTTATTTTTTTACTTTATTTTCATCGGCCTGTTCTTTCTTTAAACATACTGCAAAATAAACTTTTTAATCTTTAAAGATGAACATTTCTTTTAAGTAAATGCTTAATATAAAATCAGGTGAAAACAATCTTAAATAATATAGGACATTAGCACCACAACTCTACTGCAATTCTAAGAGTTTGATGTAGTTGCAACATTTAACGCACAACGTGATATGATTTATGTTTGCACAGTCAGAACCAACTTAACTAACATCTATTCCATGGGGAGTTATGGTTGGTTTGGAAATGTTCAAAGTTAAAGTATCTGTTGCTTATTGGAATCATACCAGGCAGAGCACTTTTGTAATAATCAGTGATTCTACTAAGTGGTACCACGGTAAAATGGGCAAAGTAAAAAGTCTGTGCAGAGCCCTGTGAAGAAACAAAAATGTTGGTACTTCACTGTAATTTTACTTATTTCAATAAACTTATAACCTGGCTGTGTGGTAAACACACATGCAAAATGAACAATAACCAAGCCAGAAAACAATCCTGATAATAAACAGAAAAAAATCTTCTATACATAAATTATAGTTTAAGATACTGATTTTAATAAGCATGTGTTGCTACACAGTGGCTGTGTCTGCACTAAACACTGCTTGCACAGGTGTTCCTACACAGTTATTTAGTACCTGCATCCCAGAGTTACTCCACAGTAGCATTTCTGCACAGCTTCCTGGTGATGCTAACTGTGCAGTAGCTTGTTACGACTGCACAGCTGCTTGTTAATATTTTGCAGTTGCATTGCATTACAATTTGTGCCACATGACACTACTGTGCAGTCGTAACAAGCTACTGTGCGGTAAGCTTCTCGTGGACGTGACCAGTGAGATGCTAAGAAGTGGTAGAAAATGTATGTAATACAATGCTCTTGGCATTTGCTATGGGAATTTTGATTCTAATATGCAGATGATTCCTTTGATAGAAGTGGACACTGTAATTGATTCCTTACAAAATATCCTCACTACTGCATTGCTTTCCATCGGTACATAGTTTATATTTCTATTAAACCTAGAAACAAGACTTCCCTGGCTATGTGGGATTCATGGCCTACTGAAAAGTTTCATAGACGTTTGGGTTGGAAGGGACCCCAGTAGATCATTGAGTCCACCCCCCTGCCTGGGAAGGAAAGAGCGCTGGTCTCAGATGATCCCGGCCACATGCCTATTTAGCTTCTTCTTAAATACCCCCAAGGTAGGGAAGAGCACCACCTCCCTTGGACGCCCATTCCAGATTCTGGCAGCCCTTACCATAAAGAAGTTCTTTCTGATGTCTAACCTAAACCTGTTCATCTACTTGTGGCCGTTGTTCCTAGTTTGTCTAAGGGATGCCCTGGTAAACAAAGCATCTCCTATTCCTCACTGCCTTCCCCTCCGCCCACAGTGAATTTGTAGGTGGCCACAAGATCACCTCTCAGCCTTCTCTTGCGGAGGCTGAAGAGATCCAGGGCTCAATCTCTCCTTGTAGGGCTTTGCCTGCAGGTCTCTAACCATATGAGTGGCCCTCCTCTGGCCCCTCTCAAGGTTGTCCACATCCCTCTTGAAGCACGGTGCCCAAAACTGGATGCAATACTCCAACTGCAGCCTGACTAGTGCTGCATAGAGGAGAAGTATCACCTCCCTGGACCTGTTCATCATGCACCTGCTAATGCATGATAAAGTGCAGTTAACTTTACTGTTTGCTTTGTCACATTGACAACTCATGTTCATTTTGGTGTCAACAATGATTCCGAGATACCTTTCCACTGCTGTGTTGCTGAGAAGGTCCTCCCCCAGCCTGTAAGTGTGCTGGTGATTCCTTCTCCATAGGTGCAGCACATTGCACGTCTTTCATAGTTTCTAGGGTCGGAAGGGACCTGAGCAGATCATTTAGTCCGACCCCCTGCCATGGCAGGAAAGAGTACTGGGGTCAACCGACCCCAGCAAGATGTTCATCTAACCTCC
>NW_017728927.1:2211259-2232580 GCF_001723895.1 Crocodylus porosus | reverse complement strand
CAGGAAGACTATATCCACTGCTACCCCTGCATCTAATGATCTGGTGATCTGATCGTAAAAGGCCACCAGGTTGGCCTTTGTTGAACTGCATCCTATTGTGTTCTGCCCACTTTTCCAACCTGTCCAGATCTGCCTGGATTCGTTCCCTACCCTCTAGGGTGTTAACTTTGCCCCATAATTTGGTATCATCTACGAATTTGGACAGAGTGCTTTCTACGCCCTCATCCAAGTCACTGATGAAGATACTGAACAGCACAAGTCCAAGGACTGAGCCTTGTAGGACTTCACTGCCCACATCTTTCTGGGTGGATACTGACCCATCCACCACCACTCTCTAAGCCAATTTGCCAACCACCTGACCGTGTAATCATCTACATCACAGCCACTTAGTTTATTTGTAAGAATGGGGTGAGATACCGTATCAAAGGTCTTCTTAAAATCTAAGTAAATGACATCTACCTCGACTGTGGTGAAGCATTTTGTGACCTACTCATAAAAAGAAACAAGGTTAGTCAGGCAGGATTTACCTGGAATCAATTCCTGCTGGTTGCCCTTCAGCGTTATTTTTCCTGCTGGACTCCCACAAATGTAATCCTTAATAATTTTTTCAAAGGTTTTCCTAAAAATAGAGGTGACACTAACCGGTCTATAGTTACCCGGATCCTCCCTCCCCTTCTTGAAAATAGGGCCCACATTGACCATTTTCCAATCCTCTGGGACCCAACCTGAGCACCAAGAGTGCTCAAACAGCCATGCCAGTGGCTCCATGACACGGGCCAATTCCTTCAGCACCCTTGGATGAAGATCATCCGGGCCTGCTGACTTAAATGCATCCGGTCCTTCCAAGTGTCTTTTCACCAAGCTGGCACTAACAGTTGGTGGGCTGGTGTCTCTTTTGTGCCTGTCTATGATCCAGTTGGGAGATTTGTCCTGATCTGTGTTCAGAAATACAGAAGAAAAAAACTTATTGAAGAGCTCAGCCTTGTACTAATTGCCCTAGTTTGTCCTGTAGAGGTCCTGTGCTACCCTGCGCCTTCTTTTTACTCCCTATATACCTGAAAAAGGACTTTTTGTTGTCTTGAATTTTTGTTGCCAGCCTTAGTTCCATTTCTGCTTTGGCCTTTCTGACTGCTTCCCTGCAAATGTGAGCCAAGTAGGTATACTCCACTTTGGTAGCTTACCTCCTGTTTCCATAGCCTACATACCTCTCTTTTTGCCCCTAGGCTTTCCTGGATTTTCCTGGTTAATTAGCTTCCTGTGGCATAAAGTATCATCACAACCCTTTATTAATCTATGGTGTGCCTATACTGTGCCTTGAATACTGTGCTTAGCTCTGGTCTTCACATCTCAGAAAGGATACAGAAGAACTAGAGAAGGACCAAAGAACAAGAATGATTAGCAGTATATATGAGGAGACGCTAAGGAAGCTAGGTCTCTCCAGTTTGGACAAGAGTTGTGGAAAGGGATATCATAAGGGCTTACAAAATACTAAATGAGAAGAGAGAGTAAATACAGATTAATTTTCTCACAATACAAGAGCAAGGGGATCACAAAATGAAACTAGTAGGTAGTAAATTTAAAACAAAAGGAAATTCTTTTTTACGCAGCAAGCAATTGAAGCATGGAGCTCATTGCCACCAGACGTAGCGGAAGCTGGTGGTTTGGCCAGATTCATAGATTCATAGAAGCAGGGTCAGAAGGTCCGACCCTCTGCCCTGGGCCGGAGAAAAAACTAGGCTCTGATGACCCCAGCCAGGTAGATGTCAAGCCTTATCTTAAAGACCCCCAGGATAGGAGCCATCACCACTTCCCTTGGAAGTTGGTTCCGGATCCTAGCCGCCTTGACTGTGAAGAAGTGCCTTCTAATGTCCAGCCTGAACCTACTCTCGAACAACTTGTGGCTGTTATTCCTTGTTACCCCTGGGGCTACTAGAAGGAACGTCTCTCCCAAGCCCAGCTGGTCCCCCCTAGTGAGTTTATAGATGGCCACCCAGTCCATCCTCAGCCTTCTCTTGTGAAGGCTTAACAGGTTAAGGTCCTGTAGCCTCTCCACGTAGGGTCTGCCCTGCTCCCCCCGATCATGCGAGTGGCCTCCTCTGGACCCTCTCCATGTTGTCCACATCCCTCCTGAAGTGCAGCACCCAGAACTGGATGCAGTACTCCAGCTGCGGCCTGACCAGTGCCGCACAGAGGGGGAGGATCACCTCCTTGGCCCTGCTCGAGATGCATCTGTGGATGCACGACAAGGTACGGTTAGCCTTCCTGTGTCCTCGCATTGTCGGCCCGTGTTCAAAGAGGGATTGAACAAATTCTTGGAGGAAAGGGGCAGCAGTAGCTATTGACCATGGATCAGAGCTTCCTAGACATTAAATCAGCAGTTTTCAAACTTTTTGAGCCAAGCCCCCCTTTGAGTAACAATTTTGTTCGCGCCCTCCATCACCCCAGAGCAGCACACCCAGGCACGTGGTGGCTCTGCCTTGCAGGGAGGGCTCCACCCGCGGGGGCTGCAGCACCTCCCGCCTTGGCCCCGCTGCGGCTGTAGGCCGCGCATCCACCATGCTGGGCTCCCCGAGGTGCAGCAGCCGCTGGCAGAGCCTGCCCGGGCTCCCTGCCCCTGCATCTCTCCTAAAGGCTACAGCAGTGCCAACTTCTTGCCCACAGCCCTACAATGTTCCTTCATGCCCCCCCATTTGAAAACCACGGCCTGAAACGGTGGAGGCCACAAGTGAGACAGGACTAGCCGGGAGAAACAAAGCCTGGCCATGCCCAGGGCTGTTGGCTGTAGCCACTGGGTCCCAGGACACGGGCGGACAAATTCTCTGGGGAAATGTGGTAGCTCTTATTAGACCAACTACATAGCTGGCAGCATTGTTCTGCAAGCTCTGGGGCACCTGGTTGTGCCCAGTTCACTCTCCCTTTCCTCACGTCTCGCTGCCCCCCTGCCCCTGGAGACTCAACGGACCGGGAGGCTAGCCCTCCGGCGGCCACCACGCGCCCAAATCCCTTCTTCAGATCAAGGTGGTGGACCCAAAAGCGAGCGCCGAGGAAGAGGAAAAGTGACGTCACACGGACGCCCCCACCCCGCGCGGCAGGCCCCTGCCCCTGCCCTTCACAATCATGGCCGCGCCGGCATCAGGGCGGGGCGGTGAAAGGCCGGGCCCGGGCGTCACATGACAAGGCGGCAAGATGGCGGCCTTCCCTTGGTAAGCCCGGGGCGGGGGGCGCTTGGTGTGGAGACGGGGTTGCTTCCTCCCCGGTGTCCAGTGGCCCTTCTCCGGCTCCACGGCGGCCTGGCCACCCGGCGCCATCTCTCGCAGCCTCGGCCGCGCGGGGCCGAGGGCGATTGAACGGCATGGAAACGTCCTGGCTGCCCCGAGTGGGAGAAGCCAGGCTCTGGGGCTCCGCGTGGCCCCGGCCCCTTGGGGCCTTGTGATCCGGTGGCTTTCTCCTGAGAAGATCAATAAAGCATGCGCTGCCCCCCCAGCCCCTGTCTTCATGCCGTACAGAGACCCCCGAGCACAGACACGTTGTCTCTATTTCCCCCTTAAGCCTTGTTCCTTCCTAGGGCCTTCGGTACCTCAGTGGTGGGGGAGGCTGTCTAGGCTCCTCCTGAGGTGACTGAAGGAGCAGCGTGTAGAGACGAAGCAAATGAAGACCTTTCCAAATGGGAGGTTTTGAAAAGAAAAGGGGGAGAAGGTTTCAGGTGGCAGAGGCGAGGGGCTGGGGTGGGGGGTGGAGAAGTAGTGCAGCGCGTGCCTTGCCTTGGTGGTCGGTCCATGGGGAAGTGGTGGGCTTGACTCCCAGCAACTCCCTGAGATCTCGTGGTGGCCGGAGGGAGCCGGAGAAAGACGCGTTGAAGGTGTACCTCAAGAAATCGAGAGCTGGCTGGTGACCGACTCCAGCTGCAGCCTCGACCAAGCGGCAGCCCAGTTTGAGGCAACACGTCTTGCCCTCGAAGCAGAGAAGAGCAAGCGGAGGAAAGGAAAGGAGAGAAATCCCAACCCTCAGCCTACTCTTCCCTGTGGAAGGACCCGCAGCTGGTGTGAACGGATTGGTGGCTCAAGGATTGGAGTCTCAAGTCATCTCCAGACCTATCAGTGAGCAGTGGTAGAGATCATCCTTGAGTCCAGACATTGCTGACAAGTTGTTGGCTTTACATGCAGTCTGAAAGGCTTCCCCCCCCCCAGCCTGGGCATAGGGAGCATTCTTTATACTGTTACTCTGCAGGCCCTTCTGTGTGCTTTTATACGTATCACATCAAGAAAGCTCATAAGTGCCCAACTTGCTACACAAGTGGATTCCAAGTGTCCAAGGGACTATACGCCTTTGAGTCTTTGCAGTATTAAGTCCTAAAGCTGAACATTGGTAGAATAGATACTGATAGCTGCAAAGTGTGTTTGGAAATGTAAGTTAGAAGAAAAGTTAATTCACGTGAGCATTAAAAAGACTTCCTGTGGTCAGTTTTTCTTATGAGCTGCCCTTAAGGAAAACACAAATAGTGTTTCAGTGGTTTAGACTTGGATCCAACGTGTATGTTTAGGAATTTGCTGTACAGTACTTTTTTTTGAGAGAAAGAAGGATGAGAGAAACAAGGAATTTCACTCCTGTTTTTGTCCAGTGGATGGCACTGTTGGTTCACATCAAGCTGCAAGTTCTGCTTCTGCAGCAATATCGTGTTTTATAGCTCAGGGAAACTGCTGAAGATATAGGTTGCGCAGTACAGTATTTATTATAGTAAACAAAATTATTATTTCATCTTTGGATCGGGTAAAGGAAGATATGTGTACTGACTGTTTCTGTCTTTTCAAAAAATTATGTTTGTTCACAAAAAATGAGCTTCTTGGTTTTGAAATATTTGCTTACAGTGTTTATTCCCTTAAATGGTAAATCATTTTTATTTAATTTCAGATTGAAACAGTTTTTTTAATGAAGGAGGAAAAAAACTACTCAAGTCTGCACTTTATACAACTATTATAAAATTACAGAGAATTTTTTTTTAAATAGTCATAGTTGACTGAATTACACCAAGCTTCAGTCTGAAATTATAGTGCTTATCCAGATACCTTTAAACAGTGTTAATTACTTTTAAAATGCATTTTTATAAATATTATGAGCAGGGAAAGAATATCAGGCATTTAGCTTCGATTTAGAAATACCCATTAGTGCCTTTTATGACATGTTCTTGAAGCTCTTTTTGTTCGTGCTGATAGATAGAATACTCATTTAGTTAGAATTTCGTTAGCATTTAATTACAGATCTTTATTGGGATACTTTAAAAGCTAAGCCATAAAGTAAGTCTTGGATCTTGGCAGAAGAATACCTAATTTTGTGGAAATAGCTGCAAAGCAAGCTATTTTAAAGTAACAGTCAGATTAAAAAAAGATAGACCTAATGGATTGCAAATGTTAAAAGTAACACAAATATGTAGCTTTTAAACAAAAACTAAGAAATCGATATGTTTCTTTTAATTTTTTGCTTACGTTCTTGGTTTAGGTGAGTGTTATCAGATTAACCAATTTCACTTTCAGATTTTTGTATGCTGGCATAGCACTGCAAGAAAGGTTAATTTTAGTTTAAAAAAAAATATTTTCAGTACATTTTGAAAAGAGGATACATCTGTCAACTAAACTTAAGGTCAACTTTGACCTGGAAATGACCCTTCTAAAATGGAATGTGTTTCTCCTAGGAGTTGAGCTGTAGTGCTCCAGTACTTTTTCTCTTATTCTTTTTTCCTATCCACTGTGTGGGGTAAAATCTCTTGCAGATAGATGCACAGATAGAAGAGATGATTCTTGTATTTTATTATGACTGTAGGTGCATCATGCATAGAGGAATGCATTACTACCCAGGAATATTGTGACTATGTTGCCTGCTAATAAATGAAATAGATGAAGGTGGTTTAAATTCTGTCATTTTCACTTGGTGGTCACAATCTGCTCATTCAGAGAAGTGGTTTGCTTTCTGATTTCTAGTTGGGATCATTTAAGCAAGAACACTAACCCAAGCTATATAGCCCAGTAGTTATTGTGAAAATGGGCAATCAGAAGCTACAAGTGCTTGTTGAATGTGGCTAAATGTGCCTTATCTAGGAATGAGGAACTGACTGGCATGTGGTATAGTATAATATAGTATAATAATAATGTGTATAATACTTAGACTGGGGGATTTAGAGACAGAAATCGCTGGCTTCCTATGACAGTAGACAAGACAAGATAATGATATTGCTAGAGGAAAATAAATAGTGTAAGAGAGAGATAGTGGCTGGTATATAAAGTACTGTAGTGTTTAGTTAAGTACAACCATTGTTAAAATGGTCAGTTAGAAGTAAAATTCAAATCAGCTGTATGCTGAGCTGGATTTCAGACCATAATTAAAAATAAATGGAGACCATCTTCATTGGTCTAAAAGGAACTTGTATTAAAATTAAAATTCAGATTGTGAAAGTGATTCATTTTAAAAAAATACAGACTGAAAATAGATACCAATGTCATAATTGGCCTCATCTGAGAAATACCAGATTTTAATATAACTTTAAAAACCCAGCAAATTCTAAATTAAGGGTGGAATTTTTTACCTCTCTTTTCATAGTGGTTTTCTCCAGTATGTGTTGTGTAAATATAATTATCTGTTGCTTACAATGTACAAACAGTCTTTAGTGCACTCATTTCTAACTTGTCCATTATTGTATTCTGAATACTTACTTAAATCTGTTCTATTAGAGGGACCCCTTCCTCTTAATTGTTTTGCTTTGTTTCTTCTTGCATAGCCAGACAGCAGGTAGTGGAAGAGGTCCTTCCTATCCTAGAATAATATTAAAGTGTGGTGATATATCATGTAATGTGTCCTGAAGATACTGGCTTAGTTTGATGCCTGGGGAAGATGGCTTTGTTGCTATGGGCTTCTCTACCTCAGTAGTGTAACTAAGGGGTGGGGGAAGGTTTATGCCTCCCCCCCCCCCCAAAAAAAAAAAAAAAAAAGAAAGAAATAGCAGGCATTGTAGCTGAGGCTGCCTGCAGCTGCAGTTGCCCTGTTCTAACTCTGATCTACCTTTTTTCTTCTTCAGTGTATAAAAACAAAAAATTATTGTGAAACATCTTCAACTGTTCCCTAATATTAATTACCTTTATAAGTTGTTATGTTTACTTGCACAAAAAAGTTGTATTTTTGAAAAATGCATACAGGCTCAAATAGATTCCTCCTCATCAGGCATGGGTTCACTGGTGATTTAGTGAAAGTGGCTTCAGCTGTCAGAGACGTCTTTTTTCACTGGTAATTTAAAAAGTCCTGTAAATGAGATGGAATGGAAATGCTGACAAACCTGTAACTATAACTGGGAAATAGAAATGTTATAATTAGGAGCCAATAAAGAGTTTGGGTGAAAGTTTTTCATACAGATGCTAATTGACCTATGAGGCAAGTGAACAAGGAGAATCATTGAAGCATGGAACAATAGTAAATTCAAGAGAATATTCATGCTAGAGGAGGCACGAAACCAGAGATTAAGAAAACAAAAAGAGCAGGCATGTGGGCTTTACTGGAGTCTTTCTTTTTCTGCTTGTATCTCATTAGGCTTCAAGGCTTCTTCAATTAGCAATACAGCTATAACATGCTATTTTAATTTCTTTTTGCAGAATTGCAATGGCAAGAGTGCCACAAGGGTCTATCAGATAAATACCAAGTAGACAGATTCTCCTCCCCGCCCCCCAAAAGGATTACTGCTAAGGGCAGAGAATATAGGGGAATTTGAGTTTTTTTCCTTGTGCTTGGATTTTATTTTTTAAAGATTTTTTTTTTCTCCCCTGTTGCTTTTCCATCTATAGATTCAGGTCCTGTCTAGGGTTAGAACATTTTGACTGAAGAACAATTGTAGTGGAGGCATCATAAGAATCAAAAAAATGAAAGTTGAGAGGAGATAGGATTTTTAGTTGTTGTTCCAAACTCTTTGGGTAGGATCTTCAAACATACCCTGTTCTCTTAGGTACATTGTTCTCAACAGAAGTTGCTGAGTGCTTAGCTTTTCTAAATAGGAGCTGAGCCTTTTTAAAAAATCTGGCACACTGTAGTTTTACTTTAATGACTAGTATTCTGGATAAAGGAAGCCTTTATTCTGTACTTTTGCCCCTTCCATTAAGACTCTGGAGGTCTCAGAGCACCTTCCTGAGAAGTTCTGCAATAAAATAGGGAAGCTCAGTGAGGCATTTCTGATGTTTCTGTTTTTAATCTTAGAAATACCTTCAAGGCATGATGAAGGAAAAGGGAAAGAAAGCTTTCTATTTTCACACATTGTACTGGTAGATGCCTTGATCCTTTCCTAGATCACCAGTCCCATTGTTGCCACTGCTGGTGGAATAGACCCTGTAGTTTGGGCAGAATGCCTAGTAGAGGGATCCTCTCAGGTTATAGCTCAACTACAATCCAGAGGCCTGACTGCATCTCACACGGGCACACTCCAGCTAGTTTAAGCTAGTTTTTGCCCAGGGTCTTTGGGGAGTTTTGAAGTCTGCCCTGATCCTCGTGCAGTCAATGGCTATGTGGTTATAAGTACCTGAGTACAGCTCAGTTGGTACAGCTTGTAGCTAGATGTCTGGATTGCACTGCAGATTCACTGTAAAGTTCATGGTGCTTCTCTGAGATGGGTAAAAGAGTTTTGGAAGCTGACTGGCTGCAGAGACCCAGAGCTAGACACACAAACCAAGAAACTTTACTTCCAGTTTGGTGCTTGATGACTAGATCACATTTTCTTCAGCAAAAGGGTTTTCATTTGATGTGTTGCATTGTTTGCAGATACATGTTGAGTTTTATAAATATGGATCTTAAATTGGCTTTGTAGATCTTTACAGAGTTAGTTATGGAAACTGCAGTTCTCCCGTTTTAATAGTACTCCTAAAGGAGCAGTTTATTGTTCACTACAACTAGAAATATTACAGGAGATCAAGTTTAATAATTAGGTGTTAGATTGAGAGAAAAGTTATTGTTAAAATGACTGACAAAGTGAGTGACTGCTACTGCTAAATCTTTAGGGCAAAAGCATTTTATTTCAAGGCTTTATCCATGTTGTTTTGAGACCAAACCGGTTTTAGTTATAGAGGGAAGTCACTGTCCTGGCACTAGACTGTCAATTATAACTAAAAACTACAAAAAAAGAAAACTTGTCATAATGTATTTAATTGAAATTTTTAATTTCACTAAGAGGAAGGCTTTAATACAGTGATATTTCTTATGCTTACATTGCTGATTATTTGCTGGTGATTTCCTTTCCTCTCTTATCAGCAGGCCACTGTGACATTATCTATACCCATACACATATTTGGGTACATATATACATACTTATGAGAATGTAAGTAGGTGTGTATAAACTTCCTTTATTCTCTTTGTATTAAGGCATGCAAGAATTAGGAATTATACAACAGAGTTTGAATCATGCAGACTGGAAGCTGTTTCCCTGGAATTTGGGGACTATCATCCACTAAAACCTATTACAGTAAGTTTCTTCTTGTGTCTTTCATAAAAATGTCCCTGAAAAGTGAAAACAACTGTTCTGGCAACTGCTGGCCTTGAAACAAACTGAGTTGCTGCCGAATTTGGTGGAAGACCGTGTTGTTTGTAACTGGTTGTAGTGCCAATGAAGTATGATAGGGATATTCCAGTAGTTTGTAGCCCCTCTGTTTTTGAAGTACCATGGTTTGATTTTGCTATTTATACAGATCATAAGTTTGTTTGCTTACATTAGATAACTGTGTTATTTGCCAAAAACATCTCTGTAACAATGGTAGATGGTTTTTCTTAGAACAAATTCTATCCTGCAGAGCTTAGTGATACCAAATATTTTGATAAAATCTAAAAGATATGATTAGGACCAAATCATGTTATCAATGAATAATTGCTGGATGCACAACTTTTTGTTTGTTTGTTAGGTCACTTCCAAACCAGCTGTGTGTGTTTTTAAAATACTTTATAGAGTTTCAGGGATGTACTTAGGGCTGTATGGAACTCCCAAAAGAGAAACTAACCTCTTTAGAACAGAGACCTTAACTCATAATGAATATGATAAATGGACAGCAGCTCTTGTTTGGGAAGCTAAGTAGCAAGATATTCACAGAAGATCTGCTTAAAAGGTGTTTTGAAGGTTGGATTTGAAAGGAAAGGACAGCTGATGCACAAAAAATTTGAGGGTGTATGAATTCTAAGGAGTGTACTGGAAGAATGGGCAGAGCTCTGTGTAGGAGAATTTGGAGAACAGGCTGGAGAGAAAATAGCGAAAAGAAGAATAATTAGTTGGTGGGAGAACAACAGAAGGGAAAGATGTAAGATTATATCAACTGTTCTGTAGCCCATGAGTTTGCAAAAATCAGTCATTGAAATGTTTTCAGAGTGTTTCTTGCCGCAGAGAGAAAAAGGTTTTGTGATATGTGTGAGTATGGCATGTCTAGTGTACAGTTTCTTGCTTCTAGGAAAACTGCTCTTTGGATAATTCTTGTTCTTATTATTAGAGGATATGAATATAGAGTCTGAGGGGAAAAAAAACTTTTATAATTGATCTTCCTCAGGTTACTGAATCCAAGACCAAGAAAATGAGTCGGAAAGGAAGCACTTCCTCTACCTCCTCCTCATCTTCCAGTTCAGTGATGGATCCACTGAGCAGTGTGCTGGATGGAACTGATCCCTTGTCGTTATTTGCAGCAACAGCAGATCCAGTGACAGCTGCAGCTAACATGGTAATATTGAAGCGTGGTTACCTCAACTAAACGAACAAAGACAAAAACAGAACTATGTTTTCTGTGCCAGAACTTACAAGAGTTATTTTAGTTTATAACTTACCATATTAACTTATTGGAATACATCTGTTTACTTGCTTTCTTTTTCAATAACTTGGGTAATATGTAGGATGATGGAGTGACACATTAAAAACTAGTTGGTTCAGTGTCATGAGCTTTCATAGGCGACAGTCTACTTTGTCAGATGTTATCTTTGAAAGTTCATGTCTCTCTGAATCAGTCCCTGAGCTGACAACCTGCCTTTCATTTTGGCTTATTTGAGACTGACATGGCTAATGGCCTCCGTGCTCTGTGGTAACATTGATCTCTTGTATTATAAACCAATGGAAGGTTTAGTGACAGCACAAAATATGATAGGTCTTAAAAAGTTTTAGTTTACTTAGCCTTCCTTTTACATATAAATCAAAAAATAACATTGTTTATACTCCTCCCTTCTTCCAAGGATAGTACACGAAAGAAACGAGATAAAGAGGACCATTTGGCTGTAGGCAGTGACTTTGAACCATGGTCAAGCAAGCGTGGTGAAATCCTTGCTAGATACACAACAACTGAAAAACTCTCCATTGTAAGTGAACTTTTATTGCTTTTTGTACAAAATCTTCATAGACGGTGGGTACTGTTTGATTACTGTAGAAGACTACTTTGTGACTATTTAGTGAAGAAATGTACATCCTTTAATTTTCACTACTCATGGAGTAGCAAAAGATACCATCAACAGTTCTTTCAAATATTCAGGATAGAGTTTTAGCTGCTCTCTATACTGTGTTGTACTTCAGTTTTAGGCTGAACTCAAAAGTGTGCTAATCACTTACCTGAAAAAAACTTAGAGATGTAGTGGCTTTGAAGAACTTAGCTGTCATATTTTAATCTGTAAATTAGTAGAGATATAAAGGGCAGTGTTGAAATGAGCCTGTGTTCTTGGAATATTTAAAAATAAGTTAATAGTTTGTAAATACGTGCCTTCTAAAATGCTGTTGTTTCTCTGCAGAATCTTTATATGGGGTCTGAAAAAGGTGAGTAGTTACTCTATCAAATGGTATGGGAAACAGAACTTTTAAAAGAAAAAAATGCATGGCAAAGTATGGTGTAGATTTACATTCAAATTAAAATTTTCCCTAGTTGTGAACTATGTATGCATCTACATTGTCTGACGGGGCTAAAGCCAGATTTATTGCATATTTCTTGACTGACTGGCATGTGATTATGTGCTGTTGGGGGAAAAAAATCTAGGGATCTTGTACTTTATTTTGTGGCTTAAATATCCGGACAGTTTCTCCCATTCCAAAGCCCCAGAATTGCACAATTACTTGGTGTTAAGCTTGTCTCTATTTTTCCTGCTTTTCAGGAGGGAATGAGAGAGAAGTCTTTTGAATAGCTGATCAATCATTCTTTCTGCCTGAAAGCAAATCATTGAATTGGATCTTGTATACCACTAGTGCCATAGGTTGCTGACCCCTGGACGTGTGCCAAAGGTGGCATGCGGCATGCTTTTGATTGGCATGCAGGCTGCTTCCCACCCCTTGGGGTGGGAAGTGCTGTGCCCAGATGGAGCAGCACGTGGCTGCCTGGAAGCAGCCTTATGCTGCTGCTGACACTAGCCAGGTAAGAGCCCCTTGGGCCCCAGTCCAGCACCACCACCGGCCCCCGCCAAGTGCCGCCCCTGTGCCGGGGACTGTTAGCACCCCGATGGCCCTGGCCCCAAGCCCCTGCTGCCAGCAGGCCCCGGCCCTGTCTGAGCCTGGCTGCAGCTGGCACCACCACAGCTGCCGGCTACAGCCCAGTGCCACTGCCAGGCAAGGGCCAGGGTCTGCGCAGGCCCTGGCCATGTGCTGCCAGGGCTATCAGCAGAGCCGGGATGGGGCCAGGCTCCTCACAGGCCCCAGCCACATCCTGATGCTGCTGACGGCGCTGGCTCAGCAGTGGCACTGTGCTGGGGCCAGCAGTGGTGGTGGTGAAGGCTGGGGCTGGGCCCGCTAGCAGCTGGCACCCCCGCAGCGGCTGGGACCTGGCCCGGCGCAGCCCCAGCTGGCTGGACGGCGTGCCTGGATGGGGCTCGGGCCTGAGCAGGTACATGGCCCCAGCCCCATCCCAGCGCTGGCTGTGAGCCTGGCCATGGCTGGGACCACCACTGCTGCCTGCCCCAGCCTAGTGCTGCTGCTGGGCCAGGTGTTGGCGATGGGGCTGTCGGCAGCGCTGGGATGGGGCCAAGCCCTGTGCAGGCCCTGGCCCTGGCCTCATCCCGACACTGCTGACAGCCCCAGCAGTGGCAGTGGTGGTGGTGAGGGCTGGGGTTAGGCCCGCCGGCAGTGCCAGGATGGGGCCGGGGCTGTGGACATGCGCTGCTGAGCCGGGACTGTTGGCAGTGCTGGGATGGGGCTGGGGCCTGCGCGGGGCTGTGGCTGTGGACCTGCTCAGACCTTAGCCCCGTCCCGGTGCTGCTTACTGCCCTGGCAGCCAGCTGGGGCCGCCTCAGGCCCCAGCCGCAGTGGTGATGCCAGCTGCTGGCGGGCCTGGCCCCAGCCCTCACTACTGCCGCCACCAGCCCCAGCACAGTGCCGCTGCTGGACCAGGGCCATCGGCAGTGTCGGGCTGGAGCTGGGGCTGGGGCTGGGGCCAGCGCGGGACCCGGCCCCATCCCGGCCTTGCTGACAGCCCCAGCCATGTGCTTCTGGCGAGTCCCAGCCCTGCATGGGCCCAGCCCCAGCCGGCAT
Source organism: Crocodylus porosus (assembly GCF_001723895.1). Lineage (NCBI taxonomy): Eukaryota > Metazoa > Chordata > Crocodylia > Crocodylidae > Crocodylus > Crocodylus porosus. The sequence continues at coordinate 2,219,094 of NW_017728927.1, read as the reverse complement.
CACCACTGCTGCCCACTCCAGCCCTGCGTAGCCCCAGCCTCAGCCCAGTGCCACCGTCGGCCCCATCCTGGCACTGGTGACAGCCTAGCTGCAGCCCCAGTCCCGGCGGGGGTAGGCTGCGGGGCCCAGCCCCATGCTGCCAGTGGGCCCTGGCCCCAGCTCCAGCCCCGTGCTGCCCATGGCCAGACTTCAGTCCCAGCCCCCTGTTGCCTGTGGGCTCTGGTCCCAGCCCCATGCTAGTCACGGCCTTGGTCCTGGTCCCAGTGGGTGCGGTGCCCACACCTGTCTTCCTGGAGCCTGGGCAGGGAGGCAGCAGCTGTTTGCAGCTTCCCAGCTGCAGGTCCAGGTTCTGGGTAGCTGCTGATAGCCACAGAGCCTGGGCTGGTGGGGGCAAGAGGCAGCAGGGCTGGGGGGCAGGGGCAGCAGGGCCACAAGCAGGTCATCCTGCCATGTACCCCTGCCCTCATTTTGTTTTTCTGGCATGCTGGCACTCCGGCACCTTCCAAGGTAGGCATTGTGGGTTTTTTTGGCACTCTGGCCAAAATACAGTGCCTACCCCTGCACTAGTCTCTCTCTATACTGCTAGCCTCTTTTAGTAATTGGCTCTTGTATACCAAAATATTACTTGTCTGTTACAATATTTTAATGGCATTCCTAGTGGGAAGAGCTGTGAATGTTGGGATAAGTAGTAGTGTGACTGTATAGTAAGTGGGAATTTTGGAATGAATACATGTCAGTATAAAGGAACTGAAAGGTTGTCTCATCAGCAGAGCCTGAAAGGGAAGCATAGAACCTGATTCTTTCAAATCAGGCTTCCATTTCTGCAGTTGGCAAACTGCTGCAACTGCTATGAATTGTACAAGACAAAAAAGTGAATGCAGTCTTGGCTGGATTCAGATTTGTGCATGCAGGATTGGAGGTCTTGTTTGTTGAAAATTATGCCACTAGTCTCTTTTAGTAGCAATTAGATAGGCGCCTTATGTGGTTGAGCCATTATTTTTATTATGAATGCAGCTTGATTGTTTAAGTCCAACTCACACCCTCTCTTCCCCCAAGTCTTACATAGTCAAAATGTTTAAAAACTTCAAGGACTCAAACATACAAATTATTACTCGTAGGCAAAGTTACAACTCCTGGCTCAGCAGTTTCTGAGAAGGTACGAACGAGGCTAGAAGAGCTGGATGACCTTGAAGAGGTGAGCAAGATTTTTGTTCAGGGAATGTCTCCATTTTAAAAGAAAAAAGATAAAACCTCTGTAAAAGTAAAATAATTTAAAAAACTTTTTGACCTATCCCAAAGGCCATGATTCTGTACACATTTATGTGCTGGTGCATAAACTTTCAATAGGACTAATTCTGTGGATGAAGTAAACCTGTATGTGATGACAAGATTGAGGCCCAGATGTTTTTAGTCTCATTGGAAACCAGTACCAAAAGGAAGAGAGTGTGCGGGCTCCGTATAGTGCATCTCCGTATCTATTATACTAAATTAGATTAGACTAATAGCATCTGACCTCTTTATTACATCATTGTCCCAGAGACTGACAGCTCTTCTAAATGAGCCCTGATTCAGTCAGATATTTGAGCACTGTTTAAAGTTAAACAATTTATATGGTCCGCTGAAATCATGCTTATGTGCCTTACTGTACTGGGGCATGAGGTGGTCAGGACAGATGTTGGAATAGTTCAAAAAGGAATTCTTTATTTCTGCTGAAGTCGGGTATTTCTGTATTGTCTTCTGTATTTCTGTCGTGTTGTCTTAAGGCTTCTGTGTTTGGGTTCTGAACATCAGCTTGGATTTCATGGTTCTCACAATAGTGTACTAGGTTCATGTTGCAAAACTGGTTTCTCAAAAATGTAATTACATGTAGGCTAGGTACTGTTAGTGGAGGGATAACTGCATACACCAGAAATGTAAAGGAACAGTGGCTGATGGATTTCATCTCTTCATCTGCCAGTTTATTGTACTGGTGCTTGTCCATAGGACTGAAAGGAAACCCCTGCCTCACCAAGCCCAGTTCCCTGGTGTTGTAGGCAGTGACAGCATATTGTCCTGCTTATAAACTGAGCAAAGACCATTTTAAAAGTAGCTTCTTCTGTCCCACTGCTGCTATGAGAAGACTGTTCCAGAGCACAAATGCTTGGATGGTTAGAAACCATTTATTAGCCAAAATGTATTCATGCCTCATTTTAATATCCATCTGCTTATGTGCCAACATTGTCCTTTAGCTTGAACAGCTTGACTACTCCATGTTTATACTTCCCTGCTCCTCATGTATTCCCGATACCTACACCTATACCATCATCACCTACTGTAGTTCTGACTGGACAGAATTTAGGCTTTCTTTTTATTTTTCACAAATGAATAGTTGTGAATTTGGCTCTTAGTTTGTGGCAGTAACTCTTGCTGTAGTCTAGCACACCACTTTATGTTACACTTTGATTTTTGGTTAAGCAGCCATATAATTTATAATCAGTGGTATTCAGATGAAAAAGAACTTGTGCATTACAGGATTGCAGACTTGTTGTCTGTCTTATCCCCAAAGTAACCAAGAGACATTTTGGGTGCCTGTCCACATGCAGTGAGACATCTCCAAAGCGCTGTAATTACAGCATATCAGAGCAGACTCAGTTAATCAAGTCTGCTGGAACATGGTAATTACTGTGCTCCAGCAGACTGCAGTGTCATGTGTATCAGTGTCCCTGGACGGAAAAATGATGGTGGGGGTGCTTTAAAGCTTGTTTGAGGAGTTTTAGTTAAAATGTCCCTGCTGTCATTTTTCAGCATGGAGATGCTGATACATGTGACGCTTCTAGCGCTTTAAGTAGAACTGCTTTTGGAGCCACTTTAATTAAAACGCTCCCCCACCCCCCCTCCCTTCCAGAGCACATGTATAAACACTATTTTCATAAATTCATAGATTGTAAGGCCGAAAGGGACCTCAGGAGATCATCGGGTCCAGCCCCCTGCACCAAGCAGGAAAGATAACTGGGGGTCAGGTGACCACAGCAAAGTGTCTATCTAGTCTCCTCTTAAAGATTTCCAGGGTAGGTGATTGCACCACCTCTGGAGGCAGCTTATTCCACAGTCTGGACACCCTGGTTGTGAAGGAGTTTTTCCTAATGTTGAGCCTGAATCAATCTTTCAGGAGCTTGTAGCCATTACTCCTGGTTTTCCCCTTGGGTGCCCTCGTGAACTTCCCTAGTGTGGCAGTAAGCTGCTACCAGGTCCCCTCTCAGCCTTCTTTTCCTCAGGCTGAAGAGTCCCAGATCCTTCAGCCTTTCCTTGTATGGCTTGCCTTTTAAGACTCTGATCATACGGGTGGCTCTTCTCTGGACTCTCTCAAGCTTGTCCGTGTCCTTGTTAAAATGTGGTGCCCAGAATTGGATGCTCGAGCTGAGGTCTCACTAGTGCTAAGTGGAGTGGAAGAATCACCTTTATATTTAAGTCGGTCACCAGGTCATCTCCTTTGGCCAGGACCAAGTCTAGCAGAGCATCACCTCTGGTTGGCTCATGCACCACCTGAGTCAGGAAGAGTTCCTTGACACAGGTCAGGAAAGATTATGGCCGATCCTACTTGGCCGAGTGTTCCTCCCAGGTGATGCCTGGATAATTAAAATTGTCCATGACCATGTCATGTGCACTTCTGGCCTCAGACAATTCTCAGGTGAACTCCAGATCAAGTTCTTCCCCCTGGTTTGGTGGTCTGTAGTGCACACCTACAGTTAGGTCTCTTTCGCACCCCCCCAGCTTGACCCAGAGGGTTTCAAGCTGTCCATTTTTCATTTTTGGAGCTGATGTTGACCTCCAAGGAGGTATACTGCTCTTTCACATAGAAAGCAATGCCTCCACCTTTCTTCCCCACCCAGTTCCTTCTTTGCAGGATGTAGCCCTCTATAGCTGTGCTCCAGTCACATGAGGAGTCCCACCAGGTCTCCGGTAAACCCTACTAGGTCATAATGAACACTGGAGAGTGGGAGGGCTAGCTCCTTCTGCTTGTTCCCCATGCTCTTGGCATTAGTATGTAGACACCTGAGTCCTAATGAGGCCCTTGTCTTCCTATCCTGTTGATGGCCAACTATATTTTCTCAGCTCCTGCAAATGTGGCTCTCCCAGTGTCCCTGTCTACAGGGCTTAATTGTGTGTTGGTCCCTGGACATGTTTGAATTTGTGTATCCCCATCCCCTAACAATCTTAGTTTAAAGCCCTGTCCAGAATATCAGCCATCCTGGCCGTGAACAGGGTCTTACTTTTCCTCATGTGGTGGATGCTGTCCCCTTTCCAGGAGTCCTCTCTCCCTGAAGTGCGTGCCATGGTCAAAGAATCTGAAGCCTTTTCAGTGGCACCAGCGTTAAAGTTGCCAGTTCACTTCCTTGATACATCCTTCCCTTCTGGGACTGTGACCTGAAACAAGGAGCACAGAAGAAAAGACTACCTGGGCCCCCAACCCCTTGAGTCCAGCCCCCAGGGCCCTGTAGTCAGTCATGACCCGGTCTCGATTACTTCTGGCCACATTGTTAGTTCTGACATGGATGAGGATCATGGGATAGTAGTCAGAGGCTGGATGAGCCTGGGGATCCTCTCTGCTATATCCCGGATGCGAGCCCCTGGGAGGCAGCAGACCTCACGGGCTAGGGGGTCTGGACAGCAGATGAGTCCCTCAGTGTCCTGCAGGAGCGAGTCTCTACCACCACCACCTTGCACCTCCTCTTGGGGGTAGCAGCAAGCTGCTTACCTTCCTCCTCTTCTGGTGTCACCATCAGAGCCACCTTATGTGTGTGGGGGGGAGTGTACCTATTGTGCAGCGCCAGGGGAGGAGCAGCCCTGACCTTGCGTTTCCTGGAGCGTGAGGTGACTGTTTCATTTCAGTTACTGCTTTAACTTAATAGAAAGTGAACCATAACTCTTCATAAAAACATAAAAGAGTAAAGAATTTCATTTAGAGGTAGTGGCTTAACAGCATGTGGGTCAGTTTAGGTTTGTGTTCTTGGAGTCCATTTTATTTTTCAAGAGGTTTTGGTTAAGATTAGAGATGAACCGATATGAGGAAAATTGAGAGTATTAGCAGTCAGCTTTTTTATCTGATGTGGCTGATAAATGCTGCGTGAAAGTGCATAGTGGTGGGAGTGGGAGTGGGGCAGAGGCAGGGGCAGGCGTTGTTCAGCTGGGGTGGGGCAAAACATGGGATAGAGCTGTGGCTAATGTGGGGTGGAGCTCCCACAGCTGCATGCACCCTGGCAGGCTATGGAGGGGGCGTGTGTCCCTGGATATGTGCGTGGGGCAGGGGTTGGCTGCGGCTGCAGACTGGGGCCAGAGCTGCTCTGGGCCCTTCCTGGTTGGTGACTGGGCCTGGCTGCGTTCGGGTCAGGTGGCAGTGGTGGTGCTGGGAGGGTAGGTTGGGGGGCGCTGCAACCACCTCAAAATTAGCTGTAACCCACCCCTTCATTGTCCTGCTTCCAGCGCTAAGACCGCTGCCACCACCCGTCCCAAGCAGAGCCTGGCCCAACCTCCTGCCAGGTAGAGCTCAGTGCGGCCCCGGCCCCAGCCCATAGAGGCAGCCTGCCCTGCCTTGCATGCAGATCTAGGGGCACACCCCCCGGCCCCTGTGCCCTCCTAGGGTATATGCAGTGGCAGGAGCTGCCACCCCCATGTCCCCTAGATGAGCTGTGGCTCTGTCCTGTGCCCTGCCCCACCCTGGCTGGGGAGCACCTGCCCCTGCCCCAGCACCCGTTCCAGCCCCCCTCCCTCCCTCCCTCACTGTAAGGGCCTCAATCTGCCCGCATCACCCTCAGTCCCCACAATAAACTTACCAGCCAGACACTGCTCTCCAGGCTGTGTGGCTGCATATCGGAATCAGATTGGTATCAGCCAATAAAAATCCTTAAAAATCAGCTGTCAGTATTAGCCCCAAAAGCTCTATCGGTGCACCCCAGTTAATATTTAAAGAATATAAGATATAGAAGGAGACTGTCAAGTACTACATCTGTTTGTTTAAATGTCCATTGTGTTTGTCCTTGAATTTTCACCCTATCTTTTTGGCAGGTATTGAATACTGATGTTTACTGTGTTATGCTTTATTTTTGTTTGGTTTTTACACCAGCATCAGTGATGTCAACAGGAGCATTTCCAGAAGTGTTGGGAATATTTATCAGCTGAAATTGGCTGTGTGCCTAAACCAGAGCTCCACATGCATGAATTTTGGGGACATTTGTTGGTGGCTCTGATCTCTTCAGTTTTGGGCTATATTTGTTAATGAGCAGCTGCAGTAAAACATAAGGGGAAGTACCTGGCATGCAGTCTCTTATTCCATCGCAGTGGGATAATGAAATTATATAGGGCAGTAACGGCTGCTACAATGGGAGACAATGAACACCCTGAAAACTGTGTCCTGAGTTGCTTAAAGTTGTCCAGAGCAGCCTAGAGCTAACAATTGCAGGCATATGGAAGAGTTGATCGCTAGAATGGAGAGTAGAGAGCCTCTGGGTCCTGTGCCCATTATTCTCATTCAGGTGCTGCGGAGGTGGAATTCTCCTGAATCAAATGCATAGGTACAACAAGAACCAGACTAGTGGGACTGGATGAAATAGATTGGGATGATGATCCTGGGTGGTAAAGGAGAAGACTGAAACTTGAGGCTGGGGCTGGGGACTGGATTGACAGAGCAAGAACTGTGGGAATGGGTGTCAGTATGCAGCAGGGAGAGAGGCAGTAGATGGAACATGGGACATGGATCTCATGTGCAGTCTGTGTTGGGGGAGAACTGACAGTGGGAAAGGATAGACTCCAACTAGAATGGAGGATTGGGGGCTAGAAGGGGAAGAGGATGGGGATGAGGAACCAGGTACAGATTAGGGGTAAGAAGGCAGAAGAGACAAGTTTGTAGGAAACAGAAGGAGGATCTTTGACCACTAAAGCACACTTTTCCCCCCAGAGCCTGGAATGAACCTGTGATTCTCAAAGTCACTATTTCCCTGCTGTTGTCAGATATCTGAGAAACTTTCAGGCAGCACATCTAGAATTTAAGAAGGCCTTTGACACTGTCTCTCACCCCATCCTCATCAGTAAATTAAGTGACTGTGGCATTGATGCCTACACAGTTGGATGGGTAAAAAATTGGCTGATGGGGCACACCCAGAGAGCAGTGGTGGAGAGGTTGTACTCAACCTGGTGAGAGGTGAGCAGTGGGGTGCCCCAGGGCTCGGTCCTCGGGCCCACACTGTTTAACATGTTCGTCAGCAACTTGGACGAGGGGGTGGAAAGCACGCTGTCCAAGTTTGCTGATACCACTAAGATGTGGGGCAAGGTGGACACACTTGAAGGGAGAGAGAGCCTGCAAATAGATTTAAACAGACTACAAAAGTGGGCAGACAAGAATAGGATAGGGTTCAACGTAGACAAATGCCGGGTGCTGCACCTTGGGAGAAGGAATCTACAGCATACATATAGGCTGGGGAGTTCCCCCCTTGCAAGCACAGAGGTGGAAAGGGATCTTGGAGTCATTATTGACTCCAAGATGAACATGAGCTGCCAGTGCCAGACTGCAGCCAGCAGGGCCAGCCATACCTTGTCATGCATCCAAAGGTGCATCTCAAGCCGGTCCAGAGAGGTGATCCTCCCCCTCTTTGCGACTTTGGTCAGGCTGTAGTTGGAGTACTGCATCCAGTACTGGGCGCTGTACTTCGAAAGGGATGTGGCCAGCCTGGAGAGGGTTCAGAGGAGGGCCACCCACTTGGTGAGAGGGCTGCAGGACAGGCCCTACGAGGAGAGACTGAGGGACCTGAACCTGTTCACCCTCAGGAGGAGGAGGCTGAGGGGGGACCTGGTGGCTGCCTACA
>NW_017728927.1:2209665-2211248 GCF_001723895.1 Crocodylus porosus | reverse complement strand
GGAGGAGGCTGAGGGGGGACCTGGTGGCTGCCTACAGACTCATCAGGGGAGATCAACAGCAAACAGGTAGAGCCCTTTTCTCCCCAGCACCACCTAGGGTGAGAAGGAACAGCAGTAATAAGCTGATGGAGACTAGGTTTAGGTTAGAGATCAGAAGGCACTATTTTACAGTTAGGGTGGCCAAAATCTGGAACCAGCTTCCCAGGGAAGTGGTCCTCGCCCCTAACCTGGGCAAATTCAAGAGGAGGTTGGATAATCATCTGTCTGGGGTCTTGTGAACCCAGCATTCATTCCTGCCTGTGCCAGGGGGTCAGGCTAGATGATCTGTTCAGGTTCCGTCTGACCTTAGCTACTATGAAACTATCTGTCTAGTGTTGGTCCATCTATAAGTAGCAGTAGTTGGTTCTCATCACTATATCCATTACCTTAAGCAGGAGAAGACATTACAGTGAATCATGTTGCTGACAACCCATGATGGTAACATTATGATGCCACATGTTGGAATTGCATTTGTTTTGTAGATTTACTCCCATGTGCAAAACAGTCTTACAGAAGGAGCATTAATAATTGCATGCTGAACATAACCATGCAATATTAGGAAAATTCCAGAAGTGTTAGGAAATTCCAAATTGTAGTTTCATTGGCAATGGATTCTCTCTCTAATAGCGCTTTATTTTTTTTATATTGCCAGGGTTCACAAAAAGAGTTGTTGAATTTAACTCAGCAGGATTACATAAATCGAATTGAAGAACTCAACCAGTCACTAAAGGATGCCTGGTCCTCTGACCAAAAAGTAAAAGCTCTAAAAATAGTTATCCAGGTAAGTTTTTACATATGTTTATGCTATACAAAAAGAATGAGATTTGTAGCAAGCTTGGGTTCTTTTTTTCTGGTTGTCCTTCCCTGGTTTCCTTTCCCCTAAAATAGATTTTATTCTAGAGACAAGATTGATTCAGTTGTGTGAATCTTGCTGGTAATTTTGATGGTAGAAATGAGACTTGGAAACCAGGTGTATAGTTTGTGTGTGGTGTGTGTGCATATTCTAAAAAAACCAAAAAAACCTAAACTGCATTATTACCGTAAGTAGTTGGAGAGTCCATTACTGTCAATAACACTGTAGTAAATGGCTAGCACTACAGAAGAAAGAGACTTGGGGGTCATCATTGACCACAAGATGAACATGAGCCTGCAATGCAATGCTGCGGCTAGTAAAGGATGTGGAGAAGCTTGAGAGAGTCCAGAGGAGAGCCACGCGCATGATCAGAGGTCAGGAAAACAGATCTTACGATGACAGGCTGAGCCACGGGACTCTTTAGCCTGGAAAAGCGCAGGCTCAGGGGTGATCTGATGGCCACCTACAAGTTTATCAGGGGTGACCTCCTGCAAGACCGTTTCAAGCTGGACATAAGGAAGAATTTCTTTACTGTCCGAGCCCCCAAGGTCTGGAACAGCCTGCCAGCGGAGGTGATTCAAGCGCCTACATTGAATACTTTCAAGAGTAAATTGGATGCTTATCTTGCTGGGATCCTATGACCCCAGCTGACTTCCTGCCCTTTGGGCAGGGGGCTGGACTCGATGATCTC
>NW_017728927.1:2204938-2209654 GCF_001723895.1 Crocodylus porosus | reverse complement strand
AGGTCCCTTCCAGCCCTGATGTCTATGAAATCTATGAAATATGTAGGGGTCCTTATATCTAGGAAAGCACTTAAACATCCTCTGTGAAACTTCTCATGCACTTAATGTGAGATTGGAGAAAACATGAGGATGGGCTGCAAGGAATAACTTTGAATAGGAAGAGGCGGGGAAAGACAGAAGTCTAAAAAAAAAACCTGGTATAAATAATGATGTAAATATGCAATTGTCTGCAGGTTACTAATGCTAACTTGCCTGTTCTTATTATGGTAAAATCCTTGTGGTTTTTATTTTTTACCTCCAATTAGAGCTCTATCAGGGAAGTAATATCCAAGTGAATGTGGTTTTCATAAAAATTTGGGTCCTTGAATATCCTGTATTATTTTGTACTTTGAAATGTATCTTTGTAAAATGTTTAGGAGAAGAGAGAAGTCTGGGTGAGTATTGTGCTAATATTTGAAAAAAAAACAGGTGTCTGGGAAATGGGGTTCTTTCCTTACCTTTTTGTCTTTATAGATTCTAATGTTTAGGTTCTTCTACAAGTATTCATTCTTGTAAAGAAAGTGGCATTACATCCATTGTTCCCTGGACTCTATAGAAACCGACTTAGCTCTTGTATAAAAATCTGACTAAATTCAGGTTCCAGCTGTAGTGTTTTAATTCTTGACTATGTGTTGGTATACTTTTGAGAAAGTGAGTACAAAAAGTTAAAAAAAATACCTATTGTACTGAAATACAGGATAATAAAATAGGAGCCTTTAAGATAATTTCTCTGATATATATATATATATATATATATATATATATATATGCAGAGTATTAATAGGTTGGAAACAGTACATCTGTATTTGTAAGATGCACATCATATTATTTTGGGTTTATATCAAATGTATGTTTCATGATTTGTTTCATTGCTCTTGCTCAAGCATACAAATGATAAGAGTATTTGGTGGAAGTTAAGATCCTTTTTCCACTATGTTCAGTTGGAAGTAGCTGCCAAGTGGGTCTGCAGGTCTTTGCACCAGATATTTGAAGATACAAAAATCTACTTGACTTATCTTCCAATAAAAACTTTTTTTTCCACGAATGGCATGCGGCAGACCACTGCTAGCTTCCTTTCAAGGTCTGTTATTGGCTTACAAAGTAAACATTAACCAAGGAAGGTTGTGTCGGATTCCAAAGAAACCGTGGTGTGAACAGCTTGCGGTGTAGATTCTGCATGGAAAATGCCTGAAACCAGCATGTGTTTTTTCCTAAATATTTCTCTTGGCAATAATTCTGTTTGGCTTAATTTATTGATTGTGCCCTAATGCAGCATTCTCTTAGTTTCCAATTCATCTGTCTTCAAATAAAATAAAGCCCATAGAACATCCTGTCGGATGTTTTATTTAAAGGGTGCTTGGATCTAGGGCCTCATCACTGTTGCGTCACTGCAATGTGTTCTATCCAGGTTAGGAACATAAAATAAAAATAGTAAATATCTGTAAGGGTGATAGATGTTATATTTTCCTTAATGAGGAAAGTTGGTTTTGAGATTTCTGTGGAGGTTGCCTGAAGCTAAAGTCACATGTAAAGAAACCTTTGTTTTGTTTTGTTTTGTTTTTAGTTAAGCTTTTTTATCCTTACTAGTTTTGGTTTATTCCTGGTAATAGAAATGAGACTATTGGTTTATTCCTGGTAATAGAAATGAGATATTGATGATGGTTGATTTTATCCTAGGCAACGTCCGTGCTTATGGTGTTAAAAGCTCTAGTATTTTTTGTAATGGCTGACTTTAAGGATTATTTTTGTCTGTAGGGATATTGCATAGTGGATAGGGGAATCTCTAGTTTATTCTGTACTGCTGCTTAAAGTAATGGAGAGTGGTACAGTATAATTGCTTTTCTTCCCCAAATAGTCTTATCTCAGCAGGTTATCCCCAAATAGTCTTATCTCAGCAGGTTATAACTGTCATGGAGGTCCAGGGGAGAGATGCCAAGCTGAGTGCTACCATCATGTCAGCAATACCAGCTGTAGATTAGCGTCTACATCTAGCAGTAGAATAACTTGGTTTGGCCCTTAGTTAATATCTGGTATAGTATCCAAGTCATTCAGAAGGAACAAGAATGAAAAACTCCTTATATTGCTGGTTTCCACTATGGAAAGTAAAAATAAATTAACCAGTTTTACTGGAAAGCAGATTTCACTGGAACAGGTTTCCTTTAAGTTCTGCCTTGTTTTGCCTTAGTGGCCTGAAAATGAGTAGTATTCCCTACTTCTGCCAGACATTTCTTGAGGCTTGTGTGACCATAGCACTCATGAGTCCCAGTCAGGTCAGGTCTCCATTGTGCTGTAGTCTGTACAGACGCGCAGAAGAGGGAGGCTATTACTTGTACAGCTTACAAGTAGGTTGGTATAGTAAGAGAAGGGGGCATAGAACAACACTAATCCAAGCTCTTTTTGCTTGTGGTAGCTGAGTGCATGTTTCATGTGTGTAATAAGACAGTTGGTAGCAGTAATCTCAGTTCACCACCTGTTTGTCCTTTATTAGATTGAAGTGTTCAGTTGGCTTCACAATAGAAATGAGTTTTAAGGATTTGGTTTAGGAGAGGAGGGTTCATGTGGTAGAAAGTGCAAAGGTGCTGGTTCTACAAGTGGATAAAATAGACTGATCAAATGAAACAGGATTACAACTAAAATAAATTGCTCTTTCTTCAACTCTTTATTAACTGCTAACTCCCCCAAGTCCTACCCCCTCCCCCTCCCCCCCAAAAAAGTAAAAAACAAATGAATGCTGGCCAACGTGAATTGCTACTTTCTATTTTGGCCTGGTGAAGTAATTGAATAATCTGATTTAATTTAATGAAGCACATAAAATGGTTCAGGGGTTCTGTACTAATGATGCACAATGTTCATCTGTGCTAATTTGGAAATGGTTCTTTTGGTGGGAGGTGATATATGTAAAGAATTACTACTTACGAGTTGGCCTTTAGATGAGGTCAAAGATGGAATGTGTCAGAGGCCATCCTTAGAAGTGATAAGGCTGTAATGCTGCTAGTCCTAGGGAAAAGCTACCTAAGGTCAGGTTTATTTTTACAGTGCTGGATCTACCTTTGAAAATGGTTTACATTTGTAAATATCATTGGTTAAAATAACAGAAGAAATAAAACAATAAATCCATCATGGTTGGAGTTCAGCAAATGATCCATGACTTCAGATGATTGATATTTGGCTGTAGCCGTATGGAATTATCAATATTGTTTAAAAACAGACTACCATGAACAGCATTGTGACCGGAGATTAATTTAATTAAAGAAAACATGGTACCTTGGAGCTCTTTTTGGAAGGGGAAACATAAAATATAACTGTGAATTTAGAACTGAAGTTGGACACATGACTTAATAAAGCATCCTGCTTTTTATACACAGCCTTATGTATACATGTGCAGTGTGCCTAACTGTCTTACGTGGTGATCGGCCTGAACATAGCTTTTTTTTTTTTTCTAACGCTTGACACGCTATCACAAAGCTTTTCAAAGTAAGTAGAAAGGATGATCCTAAGACAAGGTGCCCTGTAAGACCACGCTTTGTGAAAATCTGAGCAGTTTGAATATCTGTATTGCACATTCTTACTTAAAAAATTGAATGCTTTCTCATTGGTCTGTGAATGCTGTCCATGTATATACTTCTCACTTGCAGCTTCCTCCTTCACATGCTTCTTGTTATGGATACTGTTCTCTAAGACTGAATATTAGTGGCATATGTTTAGGTTACTGAAATATTACAACTAGTTCTGGTGATAATGGGAGTGAGAAGCAGTAATTCAGTATTTAGAACAGTGTTTCCCAACCAGTGTGCCGTCAGAAATGAACACGTGCTGCGGAATTTTGCCATGGCAATGTGTTGCAATGGGTATGAGGATGGGGAATGCCTTAACAGGTGTGCCATGGAAAATTTGTATTAATATTTATGTGCCTTGGGTTGGAAAAGGTTGGGAAACACTGATTTAGAAAACAGTGTGCATGGGACAGAAAGCCTTACTGAAGTCTCATTAATACATATTCCCTTTCATTTAAAATGCTTTTTAGCACACAAGGCCTTCTTATCATGGAGGTAAGCTGTTTCTTTAGCTAGAGGCCAAAATCATGATGTGTTCATCCTGAAGGGGATACATTTATTTCTCAGAAATGAAACATGCAGCAACAGGCAAGAAACCTATTTCATCAAAACCCACAGGCATCTGATTTCAGGCGTTATGGACTTGGGGCCAGATTAAAAGAGGCTGTATGGGGAGAGCACAGATGAAGCTGCTGCTTTTCTGCAACTCACTCCCTGCCTTCATGCAACAGCTTGTCATAGATCTTGTCTACTTGATGAAGCTACTGGTCAGTAAATAGCTTCTTTGAGGGGATACTACTAGATATGCTAACAGCACCAGGAGTTCTGTTAGTATTGTCTCCATGTGACATCTTTTAAAGGTCTTAACTTACGCTTATGTTTGGTGCACAGTAGGGCTGTACGAAGCTTCAGGTGGTGATTCAATTCGGAGGAGATTCGGCCTGATTCAGTGGCTGAATCTCCGAATTTGAATTGGATCGGGGACCAATTGAAAACTCTGAATCGATTCAAAGCTCTCCGAATCTTTGGAAAAGATTTGGAGAATGTCAGTGATTTGGGCAGTCCTTGCTGGCTACAGCAGGAAGCTGGAGCCAGACTTGGTGCTAGTAAGTAGGGGGTGGGG
>NW_017728927.1:2189636-2204838 GCF_001723895.1 Crocodylus porosus | reverse complement strand
GACTCTCCGAATCGGATTTGGCCAAATTGATTTGGGGCAGAGATTCAAATCACCAAATCAGAAACACTGTCCCTTGAATTAGACGAATCCGAAGTGAATATTAGCTGCTTCGCAAAGGCCTAGTGGCACAGCTGCATCTATGTACATGCTAGGTTGTACTTAAAATACACATTAGCTATTTTTTTAGTGTAGCTGTGGTATGGATATGTCCAATATAGAGGCTCAGAAATTGATAGTGATGAGCATCATAAAAATAACAAATACACTTTTTAAAAATAAGTGACACTTCCTGTGTGTTCTTTGCCAGAAGAAAGTATAGCTTATGAAATGATGCACCAAGGATTACATGGTATAAGGGAAGACTGTTCTGGTTAACTCTTCTGGCAATAGAGAACGGCATGTTACAATGGAAGAATCTCTGCAGAAAAGGACCTGGGGGTTACAGTGGACAATAAGCTGGATGAGTCAGAAGTGTGCCCTTGTTGCCAAGAAGGCTAACAGCATACTGAGCTGTATTAGTAGGAGTATTGCCAGTAGATCAAGGGAAGTAATTATTCTGCTGTATTTCTGATCTGGAGTACTGTGTCCAGTTTTGGGCCCCCCCCCAATAGCTGGGAATGATGTAGTTGGGAATGGTCCTGCTTTGAGCAGGGGGTTGGACCAAATGACCTCCTGACGTCCCTTCCAACTCTCATTTTCTGTGGTTCTGTGTTTGTAGTGCAGACAGACACGGGACAAATGTGCTGCCAGCTGAGACCAGAATCCTTGGTTCCTTTTTGTCTGACTTACACTTAAAGCGTTTTACAGAAATGCTTTAAAAATGTACAAACCAATCTGTACCCTCTTTTTAAAAGCTGTATTCCTTTTTTCTTTTCTAGTGTTCCAAACTTCTTTCCGACACAACAGTAATCCAGTTTTATCCAAGTAAATTCGTATTAATTACAGATATACTTGATACTTTTGGTAAGTATTTTAAAATGTTACTTGCTTGATATCACCTGCCTTAAATATTTAGCTTTACTAAAGTGTATAAATAGTTATGCACAATGTACTGTTAGTTCCTTTACTGACCTTGACTAATAATCTCAAGGAATTAATTATAAGCCAAGATGGACTGTTTTAGTTTGTAAGATTTTTTTTTGTTAACGGCTTTCATGGAAAATTGAGCAGTTCCAGGTTTTTCTTAAGATCCCTTTCAACTATGAATCTATTAGGAACCTTGGATTCCTTCTGCACTCCCTTGATAGGGCTTAATTTGGTTTTGATTAAGAATACTATTTCCTTTCCCCATGCCTCTAGTTGAGTCCATTCTGTATGTTTAAAGATAGTGGTCTAATAAGGCATCCTTTGGTATTCGCAGTTGCCCTCACCTATCCCATTTGCTTTCTTTCCACATGCATCTCAGCCTCTGTAACTTCTTGGTCTAGCATAGAGTCGGGAATAAATTTGTGCTAGATATTGTTGGTGATATTGGATTTTTCAGCAGCCTTTGATGCAATTGGTAGAACAGCTACTTTTACAACTGAGGAACATTGCTCTGTGTTAGGAACCACTTTCCATTAGTTTCAGTTTTGCCTTGCTGAAGTAAGCAAGTTGTTGGTGATGGTAGGAATCTGCTCTGTCTAACTTCTGTCTGATGTACAAGTAACTTTTCTTATATACAGAGCTTAGCAAAGTTAAAGTAGCAAACATAGTTTGATATAATTTTCTGCATCTGGTCTAGAATCCCATTGATTTCCAGTCTGGAGATATGCTCACAAAACATCAGACCTCAGATCTGTCTTATATGTAATCCATGGCAGACAAAAATCCTGCCAGCTTTTCTGTTGATGTGAGGATCTTCTGTTTCTTGATAATCTTACTGCAAGAAAACAGTTAAAAGTAGTGAGCCAGGTGAAGTTCTCTAGCACTGTTTTTCTCCTTGGCATGTAAGCCTTAGTAGCTTATAGTCTGTATAATTACAGTGATTTAGAATTACTTTCCAATATTTCTTCTCCATTGCTTATCGATAGCACAGAAATCAGTAGCATGCCTAACTGCTGGCTTGTGCTGCTAAGTATAGTATACGTATATATCCAGGAAGTGATTTTTAAACGTTAAGAGAATCAGCTTAAGACTTCTCATGGGGGAGGAACATAGCAATATTTGAAATCTTTTTTGTTTTTACCATCCAGCAGTGGGATATCTCCTCTTCTGAGGCTACCCTCCTTGCTTATCTTAGGTAATCAGGGATTGAACTGTGGTGGTAGCATACATATGGAATCAATACTCCTTTTCCAGATGTTGATCCTGTCTCCTTCCTCCAGGACTTGCAAAACTTCTAAGGCAATGGTTCTCAAGCATTTTAGGGTATAATGCAGTTGCACAAAAGGCAAATACAGTTTGGAATGCATCAACAGAAGCACTAGGTGCAAGAAATGGGAAGTGATAGTATCTCTCTACTTGGCTTTGGTTAGGCTTCATTTAGTGTAGTGGGGTTCAGCTTTTTTCCCCGGAGGACTGCATGGGCAGTGCCCCATATGTCTGTGGGCTGGATCCCATCAGTGGTCCTAATCCAGCACTGGGGGCAGCGCAGTGGGCACCATCTGGCCAGGTGGAGGGGGTAAGGGAGTTGCGCAGCTGCAACCCAGCCCCATGGGGGGAGGGGCAGGAATGGGGCATGGCTTGGCCTCACAGAAAAGAAAAGCCATGGACCAGCCTCAGTCCAGTCCTGCAGGAAGGACGTGTGGCTTGGCCCTGTGGGGGTGGGTAGGGGGGAAGGAGCATGGCTTGGCTCCAGCCCGTTGCTGATTCTGGATTTGAGGTTTGGGAATTTGGCAGAGGGAGGGTGACTATATTAATGGCCCTTCCCCCACCACCAAATTTCCCGCTCCATGGGGAGCCCTGTGGGCCAATCGCTGCGCTGAGCACCCCTGATCTGGAGTACTGTATGCAGTTTTGGACTTCACATTTTCAGAAGGGCCTGGAGCAGTTAAAGGGTCCAAAGGCTTGGGAGGCAAGTCAGACAAAAAGAGACTGAAGGAAATGGACATGTTCAGCTTGCAGAAAATGTGCTTCAGGGGGAACATGCTAGCAGTCCTCAAATACCAGAATGGATGCCATAAAAAGAGGGAAAACACTTTTTCTCTCTTGCTGCAAAGACTAGGACATGGACCAACAGCTTGAAGTTGCAGCAAAGTAGGTTTAGATTGAATATCCCAAACAACCTCTTCACCGTTGGAAAAGCGAGGCAGTGGCATGTACTGCCAGGAGAAGCTGTGGAAAGTCCGGCACTGAAAGTGTTCTACAGAGGTTGGACAGACATTGGTCCAGGATGATTTAAGAGTATTTATGCCTAAACTCTACAATGGGTTTTCCATGCTTCTAGCCTTTACTGGTTGCCACATGGGGCTGGGAAGGAGTTTTTCCCCTCCTGCTGCTACATGTCAGGGTTGTTTTAAAACCTTCCTTGGAACCACTGGGGGTTGGCTGCAGCCAGTGCTGGGGTTTGTGACTGGGGTGTGCAGTGCTTTTGCTGGGACTCAAGCCTGGAGTTTCCTGGCTAGAGAATCCTGCCCCTCAGCTGTTTTGCCATACTTGGAATCAGGAAGAAAGGTACAGACCCATGATCAAATTGTATGGACTGGGGGTGTTATTGCCACATTCTGTAGCCCGGCGGGGCGGGGAGGGTATGGCCCTCTTCCTCGGATCTCTTGAATATGTTTTAATTACCTTGCAGTAGCAGTGGGTTCACTGCCAGGGTCCCTCTACTTTACCTGTGGCAGGTTAGGGTGTTATGTCAGATGATTTTGTAGTTTTGTCAGGGGTGACTGTATAGTTTGGCTAATAGGTTAGACAGTGGATTTGTATAGGATGATTTGGATAAGGATGATCATATCTCGGGCAAAGGACTGGACTAGATGATCTCTGGAGTGCCCTACTTCTCTGATTTAATGATAATATGTTTCTCATTTGACTCTTCAGATCTTCAGGTGATTCCCTTCTGTGTTTATAAAACACTTCACAGGTATCAGATGTTTAGTCTGAAGTAACCGTATATTTTTATTATTGTCCTTGGTCTCATCGGAATATATTGTTTGTGTTTTGTGTATGTATATACCAATAATAAATAGCTTTGCTATTTAGTGAGTAGTTATAAATGGATCAAAAATGCAACTGGAATGAGGTCATGATATAAACATCTTTTTTACGGCTGTAACTGATCTCCAGTTTTTAGAGAATGAAGGATTCGAGGGAGCAGTAGAGATGAGATGATTAAATAGTTGGCTGTGCTTTATTGTTATTATGAGAAAAACAGTTGTTTCAGCTGGCTGTCTTCTCCTAGGGAGAGAACATTTGATAATAATAAATGACTAATTCTGTGGTGTGCTTTAATGCTCATTTTGCTGTAAAGGGTAGATACTTCCTTTTGCATCTGAGTACGCGCTGCAGTTTCAAAGAATGTAGCAGACCAAGGTGTATCTCTCTGGGTCAGGTTTTGAGTCTCTTTCTGTGAGTAAATCTGTGCACCTTGGTCTTAAGAAAGATAACATGAGGAAAGATTCAGAAGATGACCTGAAGTCTGGAGAATGATATTTATAAATTAGTGCTAGCATGAGCATGTAAGTAAGCAGGAGGTCTGGAAAACATTATTGGCTGGGCATGCCATACTTTCTAACCTCATATTAGGCAGTACAAGTATTGTTTCATACTTAAGTTCTTGCTAATCTCTGAGAAATAAATACTATATTTACCTCAATCCAAGATGACTCTGAATTTAAGATGACTCCCCAATAATTAGATTCTGTCAATGAAAAGTGAATAAATTTGTTACAATTTTCCATGTGTAGAATCTAATTATTGGAGGGTTGTCTTAAATTTGAGCCCTCTTTCTCCACCTTTCACCCACTCCCTCCCTCCCTCCCCTGCTGCAGTGGGAAAAGCAGTATTGTGGGGGAGTCAACTGATCTAATCCCTGCCCTTGTCCACCCACATCTTGCTTCCTGCTGCTGGTGCCCTGTTGCAGCACCTGCTCCACCCACCACCACCTGCACTTCCCTGTTGCAGCAGCAATAGCTGTGGCCAGGTGCTGGAGTAGTGTAGAAGCCACAGCTGCCGTTGTCACTGCTGCATAGCCAGGCTGTGGCTGGAGCAGCTGTGTGCTCTGTGCCCTGGACTGGAGCAGAACCAGAGCCATGCCAGAGCCAGAGGGTAAGTGATGGTGGCGGGGCAGGGAGGGATGGGCAGCGGCTCCAACTATGTTCTCAACCCTGAACCTGAGTCTGGGCAGGAGTCAGAGCTGCAGCAGCTGCTGGTCTCCCCCCACCTCCACCCCCTTGTACGCCAGTCCAAGATGAGGGGCTCCCCTTGCCCCCCATGGTAATAGCACTGTTTTCCAGAATCTCTGTGAGCTTCTGGGATGGTGGTTGCCTGCTTAACAGTAATAACATTAAGGAAACATAGCCAAACTAAGCTGGAAAATACAAATGGTAGTTTCACTCACTCTGTCACGTGTTTTCAGTCGTATTCAATGCAGATAGCAGCTGAGTATTGGCTTATGCCCACCTTGTGTTTTGGAGCTATGTTGTTTGGCCCTGGCCATACTTGACGGGGAAAAGAATTGGGGCTTAATATATAAATATGAGTCCAGCTAAGTTTGTTTCTAAGGGAGTAGTCCTGGTCAGTGCATATGGTGGACTATGAACATGATTTGCTCCTTCAGCTTGCTGAACAAATATGAGGTGTGCAAAACGGGCTGTATTTGATTCAGATTGAGCCTGAATCGGGGACAGTGATTCCAGTCGTTGATTCGGATCACTGTCCTGATTTGATTTGTCTGAATCCGAATCTGAAAATTCGATGGTGATTCAGAGAATCACTGATTTGGCCCTAGACACAGCTTTAAATGCTCTTTCTACATACCTCAGGGTACCAGGTATGGCTCGTGAGCCCTGCAGTGGTGGAGTGGATGGAGTGTCCCACAGAAGCATGGGGGCAGGCCTCCCCGCATGCTCATTGGTAAACCCAGAAGTGAACCAGAAGTACTTCTGGTCTTCTGCAGAGTGCACCAGGGGGCATCCCCATACCCGCCTGGCTCGGCAGTCAGCCATGGAGGGACCCCAGGTGTCCCCTCAGACCCAGGAGGCACTGGTCACCGAGCCGGGGGGCATGGGAGGGGCTCCCCAGTGTGCTTCATGGCGTGGAGCACTTCTGGTCCACTTCTAGATCTGCTGCCAAGCATGCTGGGGACCCCTCTGTGTTCCGGTGGAATGCTGCGTCCACCCCACTATCTCAGTATGCACAAGCCACCTAGTACCTCGAGGTATGTAGAAAAAACATCTAAAACTGTGTCTGTGTCTGAATTGTTGAATCCCTCCGAATCGATTTGGAGGGTTCCGATTCGATTGGGAGAGATTAAAGGGTCTCCTCATTCGATTTGGATTCGGGGGTTTGGCCACCAAATCGGGCCGAATCGAATCAGTGACCGAAGCATCGCACAGCCCTACTGAGCAGCCTAATTGTGTGAAACTGCCTTCATTGGGACAAAGTTCATACAGAGCTCCTATTCCTGTCTGACATCCAGTAAATGTGTTTCTACACCGATTCTTTTAATAAATGGAGTCAGGGAGGTCTTATGACTTAAATTAGGTGAATCGGTTCAGGATGCAGGATCCTTGGAGTTCTTTCCTACATAAATATTTGACAAAAAATGGTAGAGGCAAATTAGGTACATCTGTTACACCAACACTGTGGTCATTGATGTAATCTTTTTTGATAAGAAAACTTATTTTACAAATTCCCCTGAAGGAAAAAATGCTAACCTTTTCTGTGTATTCAGTGATGAAAACCCAAGCAAAAGCCTGGGAAAGGTCAAGGTCTCTTGGTTCTGAAATTTCAGTTCATTAGGTTAGGTTATAGTAGTTCATTACATAATGTGTTGGTAAAATGTTACTTTGTTTTTCACTGTCTTTTTAAACTTTAACAAACTTTCATGCTGTCTCTTTCTGGTTTTGGAAAAGATTGACCCTAAAATTTTAATTGTGTAAGGGCTATGAAAAAGAACAACATATTGTTACTAAATGGATTTAACATAATTTTAAATTCTTTTAAATATAGATTGTCATCTGCTTCAATTACACTGTGCTTTTTTCAACAGTATGGAACTAATTTATTTTATAGTATTTAAAGCTGCAGTAGTTGGTGTTTAACAGGATGTACAGTGACACTTGTTTTTTCCAGGTTCTGTTTCCCCTCTCTGTCTTTTTCTACATATTGACCATCAGTTAAAACAATGCTCAGCAGAAAGGTCACCAAATGTTCTTTCCTGGCTAACAGGAGATTGTTGGAGTAATCTGACTTGTATTGATTGCCACCTCTGCAATAATGGAGCTAAGCCAAAGAAATTTTTGCAGCATATAGAATCATAGGTTCAGGCCTTCAAATCTTTTGGCCTCACTAGGTGGCAGCATAATATAATGGAGTTCGAGTCTTTGTTGATAACCTTTCTTGACTCTTGTAGAATAAGCCACTATTTCGCAATTAAATTATAGATTGCTGTTGATTTAACCTCTTATTTTCTCTATAGGAAAACTTGTGTATGAAAGAATTTTATCCATGTGTGTGGATAGTCGTGTCTCTTTACCAGGTAATCTTTTTCCTTTCCTGGGATTGTGAAGAATTAAACAAGACCTGCCTATCCTAAAACAAATTCAGCTTTGCTAGCATGTTTTTTTTTGGTGGGAGGGGGGAACATTACAAGTATACAGCTTAGTACACAACTTGATTCCTATGCAGAGAACTTTTGTTTGTAGGTGAAAACTCTGATCTGGTTAATATTCTCTGAAAAAAAAATTGTTATGCTCCTGCATGCTCAATTTGGATCTAGTTTGTGTTTAATTTTTAACAGAAGAAAATGTTTATAATGGGTTGTTTTCACTCTTCACTAATTTTATATAAGGTCATATCTCTTCAGTAAATTACTTTATAATAAAAAGCACTAATTTTCATTTTAATTATGCCAGGCGTTATCAGGGAATGTGTAGGGAAAAGCTGATTCTGGACAGGAGGAGGCAGCAGATGGCTGTTGAGAAAATCTTACCAAGGGATAAAAATTACCACTAACTCTTCTCTTTAAAACAAAGAAAAAAATGTCCTTTTTGTTGCCGTCATTTTGTGTTGCCTCTTAGTGTTTGAATGTTCCTATGACATGGTTTTATCTGTCTTCACAAACAAAAGTGTTCATGTTCTGATGCTGTGTTGCCATAACTGTTTAAAATTATTTTTTACAAGTGAGGTGTAAATGTAGTTTTCCATAATTTTATTATTAAATAAGTATGTAAGTGGATGCTTTAGAATATACCCTAGGGGATCAGGTCATTTCTGACAATTTAGTCTTACAAGCTTTAATATCTGCTCAAACATGTTTTTTTTCTTTTCCTGTGTTCTTGTCACCTCTCTGAGTGAAGAAGGCAAAATATCTTGGAAGGTATTACCAGTGGTATATAGAATTAAGTTTTTTCTTAACTTATACAGGCTCAGTATTTCTTATGCAGAGCCCTTCCTAAAATAGCTATGTGGAAAGAGAACAGACTCATTGGTATTCGTACTCATTCTTTCTGTTCCAATAAGTTTTAGTATCAGATTCCTCTGCCTGCAGGAAACCAAACTATAGTGTAGGATTTGCACTTTGAAGGATACCTGAATTCTGTTCATCTGAGAGAGCGAGAGAGAGGATGCAATTGTGATGAAATGGTGCTGTGGATTTAACGTGATCAGCATTTGTTAATAAAATCAATATCTTACAGATAAGAATCTTTCAAAAAGCTGATATTATTTGAGCAATAATCCTTGCCTAGCGGTGTGTTATGTAAAGACATTGGGGGTTGGACATTGTCAAATGTGGCAGAATTGCACTGATTCCCCAAAATTTCAACATAGACTAAGTGATCTGAGTAAGAACAACAAGCTCAGCAGCAGATTAATAAATAGAATGGAGAGAAGCTTTGCTTCCAGTCAGTTTTATTAAATGCTTCCATTTGTGTATATATATCTATATATATAGATATATATATATAGATATCTCCTGGTTTCGCAATGGAAAGACATGTAGCTTCTGGAAAGAAATTTACTTTCCTCATTGCTTTTTCCAAAAATGGCAAGTCCAGAAGGTGAATTGTGGAAAGAAAAAGCAAAGTCTGCTGTTGTCTTTTTTGGGTTAATGTGTATGTTGGCCCATTGTAAAGTGAAATAGCTTTCCCATGCTGTGCAAGTAGAGAATAACCCCTTGTAATATTTATAGAACTGTGAATGTTTGAATCTATCAACATGAAAGATGGAGACAGACTGAAGAAATGAAGTCTTTCCTCTCCTATCCCCCAAAAGACTGTGCCCAGGCGTATTACCAGATTTTAGGATGCTACTTTTATATGCTAAGCATAAGAGTCAAAATGTAACTGACTATTATGCAAATACATTTTCTGATCTTTAAATTTAAATTACTTTTAAGTTTGCTTCAAGTTAATAGAAGAAGAAGCAGACTCAGTCATCGCAGATGGTTGTAATTTGACAAATCTCTTGGGAACCAGTGGGAGTTTGGCACACAGGGGCCATCTAGTTTAGAAACCTGTGTCTGCTGAAGTCTTAGTTCAGTGTAGAAAATCAGTCTCCTTCTCTCGCTGCCTTTTTGAGCAAGCTTTATTTTGTGAAGGGAAAGCAGGGCCAGAGAGATCCCAAATAAGGCTACCATTGCTTTCTGAAATCAAGACTTGTGGCTTTTTCATGTATTAACAAGAATATAAATGTTCAGAAAAAAATGACGGGTTTGGAATCATTCTATAATTGGGTAGAGCTTCCCCTGACAGTGACTTTGATTAAAGCTTTTGGTCACTGTTAAACTTGAGAGTTATGGTAAAGTTGCATATTCAGAGTCTTCAAAATGCAGGTGTTTCCTTGTGAGAATCATAAATTAGATGTTTAACCTGCCTTTCCTTGATATGTGGAATATTCCGCTAGGTAGTAGGCGATGCAGAAGTCACTTTTTGTCAATTACAATTAAACCCTTTGAAAACCTCTGAGCCAATAGTGTAAAAACACTAGGCACTCAAGGTTTGGAGCAGTTTTTAAAAGCGAAATCATAGGAAATCAAACAAGGGAGTCTTTCTTTCTGTTCCTCCATCTGTATCAGAAAGCTTGCTTATTTATTTTAATGTAATTGATAAATGTGCTTGGAGACCCGGGTCCTTAAGTGTTTGCTTTGCTTGTTGATTCAGAGCTTTGATCCTAGTTTTTTGTGTCTGATGATGTTGACTGATGGACGATAAATAGGTTTGTTGGCAAATTATTTTTATACACGTTAATTGAGCCAGGCAACACTTTTAGCATGCCAGAATAAAAACTGAGTGTAGACATTCTAGATGAGCTGAGTTTTAGAGAGCTGAGCCCATGCTGCAAGCAAGGATGCAGAAGCGGACATTAGCCTAACGCAGGTTCTACCCTACACAATATTTATCAGGACCCTGAGTATGACCTTGGCTTACTGTCCTACCCCACCTATGGGGTCTGCAGTACATTGTGCAGGAATTCCTCAGTTCTCAGAGAAGAGGCAGAGAGATGGTCTCTCCCTATATTCTTGTTTGGTGTAGTGCATGGGGATTTTCCATCTCCTAATTCTGGAGGAACCATATGGGATAGGAGCCTGTCAATATTTGGAGTCGGGAAGGAATTTTAACTCATGGTCAGACTGGTCTGGACTGTGGGGGTTTTTGCGTACCTCTGTAGCAGTGGGCATGGCCGTCTACCCAGGACCTCTTGAGCATATAGTGATAATATTTATAGAAGCAGGACATTGACTGCCGTGGCTCTTCTTCTTTACCTGTGGCAGGTTAGGGTGTTAGGTCTGTGTTATGTCAGGGTTGAGAGCAGTCTTACATAGAGGTTAGATTATGGTTTGTACAGGATGGTTTGGACAGGGATGATCCTGCCTCAGGCAGGTGATTGAACTAGACCTCTAGAGGTCTTTTCCAACCCTATTTCTCTATGACTCTGACTCAGTCAAGCAGTTGTCTACATTGCTGCAAGGGAGATCTAAGAATCAAAATACATTGTCCAGCTTATTATGTTTTTCTTTCTTTTTTGAAAGCAGATATTCAGAAGTGACTTCTAGTTCCAGATCTTTAAAATGTAGCTAGTTTAACTTACTTCAGAATTTAAGGTAACACGATTTCTTCTGGATTAATTTTCTTTTCCCAGATAATTTCACTCCAGAAAGTATTAATGATACTGCCAAAGAAACTTGCTTAAATTGGTTCTTCAAGATTGCTTCCATCAGAGAGCTCATTCCCAGATTGTATCCTTTTCAAATGAGTTTGACTATCCAAGTGTTATATTATTATTTCTGAAGTTTAAAAAGAATTACAGTGATATGAGAATGTGGTGAAGTTTACCAAAAACTAAATGATAATTATTAATAACCTCAAAAATATCTTGTGTTATATCACTGTTGTATTTAATGTCTCCTTGTTCCCAATATACTTATTCTCACAATATCCCTGTGAAGTAGGGAAGTACTGCTACTATATCCCCTTTTTTTTACAGATGGATAGTGCAGGCACAGAGAAGTAGAGGGCTAGATTTTCAGCACTTAGGTGTTGTGATACCTTGGGCACCTTGACAGTGGACTGGATTATGAGGGTATGGTGATAGAATGGTTAAGCATCTCTGTGAATCTTGAAGCATGAGTGTTAATCTTCTTGTCCTGACCCATGCCAAAGATCATCCCCATTTGATCGAGCTATAAGTAGGTACCCAGGCATTTTGAGGTGGAGTCAAAGGTTGACCAGCTGAGAAGCTAGCCATATCACTGGCTTGGCTGTGTGGCTTAACTGTGCTAATTTGATGAGCCACCTGGGTGGAGGCAGACTTTGAACTTAACTCTGACCTACCAGATTTTGCAGTCCTGAGGGGGAAGTGCCTAAAGTCCTTATAGCTAGATGCCATGGAATGGGCTTCACAATGGGCAGCACATATAGTAGAAAGCTGCCTCAGCAAGTAGTGGTAAATGCTTAAGGGAAAGGATGTGTTCAAGTCCCTCCCCTTTCTGGGAACATTAAGAGCATTACTTGTAGCAGCAGAGAGGTACCTGCTTGAAACTGGGGTTGACCACCCAAACCCTTTTTTGCACTTAGGCAACTAAGTGTTCCTTTAAAGGGGCAATGATTGTTTAAGTTCAATTTACATACCAGAAACTGAGCAAATTGGAAAACAGAATGGAAAAACTAAAAGCCACAAAGCAAGTAGTAAAATCTTAAAGAAGCCATAGCACTTGATGGCCAAATTAATTTCAGCCAGTGAATATTTAGTATTTATTTTATTTTTAAGGGCATTTTCAAGTAATTTCCCCTTAACTATGCATTCAGCTATGTGGAAGCAGCAATACTGAAATGCAACAAGTTTCTATCAAAAACGTAAGGGTAACATGCGGTTACTAAATACAGAATACAAGTATGATTGGCAGTATTGATGAGTTGGAGGTATTGGTATGAATCCCAGGAAATAACTTCAAGGCAGAATGCTGCCATAGCTGGTGTCATACTGACTCATTTACTACAGAGCGCTTGCCTAATTGAAGTATTAAGCATTGCAGTTCATGGGGGGTAGGGAGGAAGAGGGGGGACATGCTCCCAGATTTCTGCACTGACAGCAGGGCATGGAGCTGCAGCCTGGCCAGAGCCAGGGCATGGCAGCAGGGGGGATGGCAGCGGCATTATGAATTTTGCACCAACAATGGGATTTGGGGCTGCTGCTGGGCCAGACCCAATGCCTGGAGCAGCAGGGGTAGCAGTGGTGGTGCAGAGTTGTGCTCCCACACGGTGTCAGCAGTGCAGAGTTGTGCCCCTTGCTGTCAGCACTTGCACGTTGCCCATCATATTATGCAATGTGGGGGAAGGACAATTGACTTAGAAACTGAAAGGAAGGCAAAAGTGATAGGAGTACAGGAAGGAGAGAACAACAAAGATGAGATTTAAAGGAAGATGAGGGAGCAAGACGGGAACAATGGTCCAGGAAAGCAGCTACTAAAAATCTGGGAAGACGAGACAAACAGCGCTGACTTCAATGGACAGTGTTCCTTTAAAAAAAAAAATGCTTTTGTGTCTAGGAGCCCTTGAATGCCATAACCCAGGGATGTGTAACCCCTAGCCCATGAGGCAGATCTGGTCCCTGGAGCCATGGGTTACCTCCTGGGCTGGGAAATTTGTAGGCAGGGAGCAGGGCAATGAGTATCGCCACCCTTCCCCCTCTGCCAAATTCCTAAGCCCTACATAGCTGGATGGGGGCTGGGTCATGCTCCCAACCTGCCTCCCTCCTATGCTACCAGATTGGGGCAGGACCTGCCTTCTTCTGTGCCCACCTTTGCCCCTCCCTCACCCCAACACAGCTGGATTGGGCCCCTGCTGTGCCTGCCTTATGTGCTAGATCAGGGCTCAATTTAGGATGTGCTGTGGGACTGTAATACAAGGAGACAATGCAGCGGCTTCACACCTCTTCTGTGCAACAGTTTTGGTGCCGCTTTTTCCTCAACCACAGAATGGGGTTGGGAGTGAAGTGAGGTGAGTGGATCTGTGACTAGGAGACTCCCTAGTGACTGCTGCTCCTCTTGGGGAAGGAAGCTATGTCAGTCTCTAGGGCTGCTACTTCCTTGGGACTGCATTGCAGGCATACTGTAGCTTTGTTGCCTCTCCAGTCAAGAAGGGAGCATTCTTTCTTTTTCTTAGTCCTCACACAAGTCCCCAGAGTACAACTTGACTACTTGGCCTACCCCTGGGGAAGCACCATGTATCTGGGTCCAAGAAGGCAGTTTTCCTCAAGCAGTCCAAAATGGCAGTTTTCCTGGAGATAACTGCTCTTCTGGTGTGGTTTAGTACCTGCCGAGGTGTTGGGGATTAAAGCGCACTTCATGGAAATGGGAGGCTCCTCTTTAGCTTGCTCCCGTAGTCATGTGGCTGAGCGCAGGCGAAACCTGGGGGCCTCCGGGCTTGGGTCTGCGTGTAGGATGCCTGCCAAAAGACTTTGGAAATATCTGAAGCCCCTGGCAGGGGTGGAGGATGTTTGCTGGTTGTAGCACCACTTATGGTTCTGGACTGACTCGTGGATTTGGACTTGATTTGGCTTGGAACATGAAACATTTCTTTAAAAACAAAAAAACCAAAAAGAACTCCTACAGGTATGTAGTATAATTCCTGTCCAAGATGTGACATGCAATACGTGTTGCATTTTACTTCTAAATGAAATTTTGCCCTAATACCTTTTCCCTCAGGAGTTTTCTATAATTCATGCTCTGATGTAGATGCATAATGTAGTCTTTAAAGTTATCAGTGGGTGGTATGATACTGTGATCAGTTCTTAAATCTCAATTTTAATTTGTAAAAACAAATCTTAACAGGGGAATTTCAGAGTGTCTCCCACGGTTGACATCTATGATTAGAGGAATTGGAGATCCACTGGTTGCTGTCTGTGCAAGAGCATACCTGTGCAGGGTAGGCTACTATTTCACATTATTTGAAATGAATTTATGTTGCTAGCCAGTTGCTTACTGCTGCAGTCCAGCCTGCCAATAAAGGAAGATTTAATTAGCTGCAGTTTTTCTCTGAACTTCCTTCCCTCTGCTAGCGTATTAAAAGCATGTTAATATTTCCATTGCAATCATAATATTCTCAAACCTTCTGCATAAGTGTATATAATAATCATAGTTATTTAAAAATGACTTTTCTAAGCTTGTCCTACCAGTTCTCTCTCCTGGGGAAGGGTAATAAAACTGGGGACTAGGGCTTAGCGAATACTTGTAAGTATATGGTGCTACATGCTGCTCTCTCATTACTAAGCATCGCTTTTCAAGAGATGATGTCCAAGCTTTCCTTCCCTTTCAGTTCACTGTTGCCTTGTTCTTGCAGCTGGAACATCTACTTTTGGAAAATGTCTTTATGATCTTCTGATAAAAAGGATTTATTTGGCATGGTGTATTTAAAATAAAATGCTAAAAAGCACCCTGTTCAAGTTTGCTGATGACACTAAGATGTGGGGGGATGTGGGTGCACTAGAAGGGTGCAATAGGTTACAAGCTGACCTTGACAGGTTGCAATGGTGGGCGGATGAGAATAGGATGGGGTTTAACACTGATAAGTGCAAGGTGTTGCACATGGGGAGGAAGAACCGGCACCACACTTACAGG
>NW_017728927.1:2174925-2189141 GCF_001723895.1 Crocodylus porosus | reverse complement strand
TAGCCTGGGGATTTTTAAAAGGAAGTTAGATGAGCACCTTGCCGGGGTCATCTGACCCCGGTGCTCTTTCCTGCCAAGGCAGGGGGTCAGACTAGATGATCTACCTAGGACCCTTCCGACTCTAGCTACTATGAAACTATGAAACCACCACTTTATATGATTATGGTTTAACAGCCTGCACTACCACTTATGACAAGCACTTCATAATTTCACTAACACCTCTGCCAAAATAAACTTGTACAAGAAATGGACTTCCGGTGAATGTGTTCATATGGGAAAAATACTTGCATGTCAAGTCTTGAGAGTAGATGGTAAAAGGGTCTGTCAGTCTGAGCATGTCATATCTGGTCTCTGTTGGAGATCTTATCACATACTATAAGCTTATTCAACATCAAGAACTAATCTTTAATATGATCTCCAAGAGTTTCTATGTAGATTTGGTTTGTGGAACTGTATGTAGTCCAATAATTTTTCATTTACTGTCATACGAGGCTTTCTACTTTACCTAAAAGATGGGGTACAGTAATATCTGCACTGTTTTTAGTCAGAATCCCTTAGTCATCTATGCTATATTTTGCAAGATTGTCATGAAAACCTTGGTTCAGTGAAACTCAGTTGAATAAACTAACAGGTATTTATGATTGGATTCACCTTGTCTGGCAACATACCGTAGAGCTGATCTGTAGAAATAGAGCTGTTTAGACTGATCAGCTTGGATGGTCGCTTCCAGTACTCATTGGTAGGGACCTATGTAACTTGCAGGGGTTGCCCCCCACACCCGATTTTGTGGTCCAAGCATGGTGCTGGTCACCATTTTCAGGGCAGAGTGCAGCGAGGCCCCCCCACTTCCCCCCCGTACCCACCGTGATTGCAAGGGACCCTAGGAGTCCTTCCCCTCCCAGAGATTGACATATCTGTCAATTTCTGGGGAGCGGTGGGACTTCTGGGGCCCATTGGCCAATCAGAGGTGTATGGGGAGATTTTTGCCCTGCTGCAAGAATCTCCCCCTCCCGTGCCGTGCTTCAGGATGCCAGAACTTCCCACCTCTGTTTTCAGTGTGTCCCCTCTTCCCCTGCTTGCTTGCCATTTTCCATTTTTTTTTTTTTTGCAGGAACTGTGCTTTTTCATTGGGGGTGTACCAGATTATATGATAAATAAGTCCTAGTGCGTATACAAATGGTCTGCTGCAGCAGAGATGACTATGGGTATTGTTGCTGCTAAACCAATTTGTAGAGCCATCTCTTTCTGTAAGGGGAAGACATAGGGCAGAGTGATATTCCTCTATTGCTTGCAAAAGAGATTCAAAAGATTCAAGAGATTCTTGATTCAAAAGTTCATCTGATTCAAAAACAAAATATTGAAGGTTGGTAGGAGATGATTCATTTGGGGAGGTGGTGGATTCAGGTACCCAGCATCTTCCTGGATCAGGCCTTGGGGTGAGAAATGGTCCTAGGTTGTTAAGAAGCTGTTATTTTTTAAAAGCTCCAAACCTCTAATTGCTCTGTCAGGGAGTGCTTTGCCACTTTCATTCTGCTCATCCATAAACTTTTATAATAATAGTAATTATTTTTATTTATATATAATTAGTATCCTTTTAAAAACCCCCCAAAACTAAACTTCTTTTAAAGACTCCTTTAAATATTGCAAAATCTAGCAATCAAAATAGAAAAAACTCATCTCAGACTTATCTTGGCAACTTTAGTTAATTCCCATAGGTCATGTGAACATACATTGTGGTCACCTTTTTATTATGTGAACATATGCTATTTTTCTATGACTTCTGTCTTATTCAGTGCACAGCATGGATATAGAAGATGGGAGGCAACTTTAAATCTAAATGCTCCTAATTTTTGAGTGCTTCATTTAAAAAAAAAAAAATTAAAAATATTTTTATGTAAGCAGTTGAACATGGGCTGATGTTTTCCCCCACACCTGTTTGTTACTGCAGCATTCCTGCTGACCACAAACTTCAGAACATTTTTCTACCTAATGCAGTTACAGCTAACACAGGCCAGGGCCATCATGTCACTTATTAGTGAGGCAGAAACAGGCACAGACAAAACCTGTTGTTCAAGATTCTTTGTCTTGGTAATATGTGCATTGCTACTGGTGAATAATTCTCTGTTTGCATGAATGTAGGAGGAGAGCAAGTGAGGAAGAAGATGAAATGTTTCTTTCTTGTACCTTAGGTTGGGATGGAAGTGGCTCCTCACCTCAAAGAAAGTCTCAACAAAAATTTTTTTGACTTCCTTCTAACATTTAAACAAGTAAGCAAATACATTTGCATTGGCTGAGTGAAAGTAATGTGTTCCTTGAGCAGTCTATGATGAAAATACTGTATTGTTCTGACTGTGAGTCTACCTTTTTTTTTTTCCCCAAAAGAAACACAAAAACTGCACTCTTCTTAAACAAGGGTTGGCTTATAGTTTGGTCCCTAGTAGTCATGACTTCTGTACTTGCTATTTTTGTTCATGCAATGAACATTCCAAGTTGGAATGTTTTTCGCTGCATTATTTTACCATTCTCTAGTTCATATAACACTAAGCTACAGTATTTAGTTTTATTGTGGAATGCTACATATACTGTGATAAATTAACTACTGTAGGTAGCATATATACAGGTTTTAATAGCGTCCACTGCAGTCTTTGTGTCAAACTTGGAAATTATGCAGAATAATTGTTGAGCTGCTGAGCATATTGTGTAATTGAGTTAACCTGATCTCCTGAAGCTTTCAGTGAACCTGTGTTTTGAAGTTCTGTTTCCAGTTTCACAGCTCTAGTCAGACATTTTTCCTTGCCATGGCAGCTATTTCATCCGTTACTTTTTTTTTAACAGATACATGGAGACACAGTTCAGAATCAGCTGGTAGTCCAGTGTGTGGAGATTCCATTGTATTTGACTCTCTATTCTCCAGCTATTGATTGGATTTTACAGTGTATTGCATACCGTGCTCCAGAGGTAATTGCTTATTTTTTCCATGGTAATATTTGATGTTTAACTATAAAAGGAAAATATAAAGTATGTATTTGATGGTGTGCAGTATTTTAAAGCTATAGTAGTCCAGTAGAAAAAATGAACATAGGACCTTGCTGCATAGCACAAGGGTTAGAACTTTGTATTCAAACTTAAAATGAAAAATTCCCAGTGTATTCAATAATGTGGAATACTTAGTGTACAAGAGCAGGCATCGTTATAGGGCTATATGTGTGGTGCATTACAGACCTACGTAAGACCTGTTCAGTATTCTAAACTACCCGTGTTTGAAGTAAGCATTAATTCTGTATGGTGGAAGTGCTAGAAAAGATAACTAAGGTCAATATAAAATAAGTAAGTGTAAAATCAGAACCAGCACGTGTGTGGCATGAATGACTTTTTATCATATTTAAAACTAAGAATTGAGTAGAATTCTTAGGTAAAGTGGAAGAGTGAACATAAGTTTAAACAAGAGGTTAAAATAATTGTATCACCTTGAATATGCCACACATCTGATGAGAACGTTAATGTTTATAATAAGAATCTAGGTTTTATGTTTTTATATCATAGTTCATATAAAAATGTATTATATAAAATACAAATTGTAAAGAGAAAAGAATATAAAGGACTATAATATTTTTGTCCTGAATATTAAATTGCTGTGCATCTTTTCTCTCATGTTTGATATTTTAGTAGACATCTTGTATAATAGATGGCGTGAGGAGAAATTAAAGAAACAGACTTCTGAAAACAGGGCCAGTGCCAGCTAGACTCCACCTAAGATGCCCCAGATGGCACGAGTTTTGAGTTACGTATATTGCAAAATCAGCTGCCCAAATAATCTTGAGGAAATTAAGCATTTATTAGGTTTTGAGCATTGGCTATGGGAAATCTCTTGTTCTGATTTTTGGCTGGATACTTTTGAAAGAGAAGAAATTCTCATACGCGTTTATCAAGATGCTTATGAAGGATGTTTTGTCATTGTTAAAGGGGGCAGCTGGCAGAAAGGTATCTTTTGCCAAAATAATTACTTTTAAAATTATTTTAAAGATGTAAAATGCATAGTAGGCCTCTGGAAGTAAAAATATTGCATACAATGGAAATCAAAATGTGCACCAGAGCAGGCAATTCAGCAGCTTCATCTGAACAGCAGTACAAATAGTTATTTTCCAAGGTGAATTGTGGAAGATTTGTGAATGCTAAATAAAATATTGAATCACTTCCAAGGCAAACACAATCTACAGAACTCTGAGGAAAGTACTAATAGATGTAGAGACTGGTGTAAAGAAAGACTCAGAAGAATGCTGCCCTGTCATTGGCAAGGTCTGGGAAATAGAAATCAAGGGGTAATGCTTATATGAAAAAGTGCTTTACAAGCTTAATGTTCATATGAGTAGTACCAACAGAAAGCAGTCCTTTTTAAATACATATTTATAGATTGTCTCGAAATAATGAAAATACTTAAAGTTGAAACTTCAGCAACTTTAGAATTCATGTTTGACCAATTTTGTGCAGAACTCATGTAGCACAACCACACACCCTGGGATTAAACTAGAGCCTTGTGATTCTACATTGGGATCCTGTGATTCTGTTCTTTACACTGCTTTATCAACTTAGCAGTGCAGATTGCACCTTTTTCTTTCTGAATATCATCAACATAATGTTTTTAATTATCCTAAAATAGTCTGAAACAGATATTAATTTCTAAAGAGACATTACAACACTTCAGCATTAGATATAGAAATGAAGGAAGTCCAATCATGTGGAGTACTTAAATCCTCTGTGATTGCATCTTTTCTTGTCACTAAGTTAAAAATATCTTGTTAAAATCAAACCTTACTTATACAGAAAGATTAAAATAAACCCTAACTAATTTGGCTGTACATTTTTAAGCTCTCATGTACAGGAAAAATAATTTATCCAATCCACCTATTAAAGATTAAATGAAAACAGTTGAATACACAGTCAGCATTGTTCCTCTCTTACTAGGTTCATTTGATCTTGGTATCTCGATCCTTTGAGTCCATTCAGTTTCTTCTCTCATACTGATATGAACTAGTGAGGATAATGTAGGATTTGTGATTACTTATCATAGTTGTCAAGCTACTCTAGGCTATAGTCAATGTGTCTGCATTCTACAGTAAAAAGCTAGTGATTTTTCTCCTTTCTTGCCAGAGGTAATTGACCTGGTCCTTTCTCAGAAGGATAACCTTTTGCAGACATGAATAAAGTCCCGGAAACTTGACTTTTATAACATAGTGTTTTAGATTAAGATGTCATTGTGCCTATTTAATGTATTTGTTTATGTTGCACTGTATATGATTTTTCTTTTGAGTAAATGTAGAATTTAATAAGATTTGTGGAATGTGTTGGCTAGGTCAGTGGTTGGCAACCTTATCTGGTGGCAGGTGGAATGGCCCTGCTCAGCTCTAAGGTGGGCTGGCACTAGGATCTGGCTACTACCACTTCTCTACATCCCTGCTTTTTCCTGTTGCTTGGCTCTGGCCTGTCATGGGAAAGCTTACTGACACCTGGCTGCAGAGCTGTGTGGTGTGGCGCAGGCAAAGCCTCATTCTGGGGGCTGGATCCAGTGGTTCTGCAGACCATATGTTGCCAATCCCTGGGTTAGGGAATTAAATTCTGTTCTAGTGAATGTTGATGGGGCTTCTGAAAGCTGCTAAAAATGTTTTGGGGTGGTCCTGACTTTTTTCTCTGCTCTTTAACTTTTAACAAAATAACTTCTATAGGGACTGCTTACTGAGATGATGGAAAGATGCAAGAAACTGGGGAATAAGTAAGTATCATGTAATCTTGAGACAAATTAGAAACGAAATTTTTGTTATCCTTGAATTTCAGTTATTTGGTATAAGATCTTTTCACGTGAAAAATTCACTAATATCAGCTAACAAAACTAAGGCATAACATCTGTGCTTACGTAAGTCCGTTCCTGCCTCCCCAGTGGGGAATTCCAGTGTATCCATTGGTTTGGCTGAAGAGCAGATGTTAAATTCATTAACTGAACTGTCGTATGAACTAGAGTTTAGCTAGGATTAGAACTTGTGGCATTCTGGATTCCCAGTCATTTCCTCTGGCTACTATTCATATTTCAATTTTTTTCTGCTGCCATCTTGCTCTCTGTGACTGGCTACTAGATGCGTATTTGAAAGGAAATTGCAAAGCATATGGCTTTGCTGAAAGATGGTAGTATTTGTGTCCATTTAAGACTAAGAACTATTTTCCAAGTTTAGTTCAGGGAGCATATCCTTCACTCCTTCTTAGCTAATTTTCCTCATTCAGCTGGGGCTTGAGTTTAAAATGATTTTCAAATACCATTTATCCCATGTCCAGCCTAACCATGTTAATTCAGAAAGGCTGTACATAAGTCTTGAACATGCTTCCTGACTTACAGGATTGGTAGTTTTGGTATGGATTCAGTTTATTCATATAAGTGGGCAGAAGTTCTGTGAACAATTTTCAAAAGCAATCTTATTTTGCTTGAATGATCAAAAACACATTGTCCACTTTATGCAGTCACATGACTGATATTGCAATAGTTGTCTTTTTGCTTAAGGAGTCAGAAAGTGCAATTAAAATTGGAAGTGGGAACACTTTCTTATGCTTTTTGTCTAAGGATGGAGCAAAAAACATCCTTAGACTCCACTGTTCCAACATCAGTATATGGATTATGGTCCATTCTGCAGAGTTTGCTTAAATTACTTTTTTAGTGTTTTGGATGGTGAAAGCAGACTGCTTCATCTGGGCACAACTGTCTTGTTTGCTTTGCAGCAGTGCAAACTTTGCAATGTAGCACCAAGAGAACTGAGAAATTTCCCTGTCTGCATTTAATGGAGTGTTAACTTCAGCATCTATTTTTGACCTTTTAAAACCTTACATCATTAAGCTAGCTGTTGGGAAATTGAATAACCTAGCTCTGACAATCATTTTGTAGGGTAGTATCATTAAAGGCAAAGTTCTGCCCTTTGCATACTCAGGATTCTCATTAAATAATACAGATTTATATGGTGATTTTCAATTCTGTATAAAGAATCCCAGTGCACTTGTCAAACTGGATGTGCAGCATCACTGGGGTGAATGGAAGAAGACCTGTGCAGACAGCTGTGCATATTAACTGGTAGATTAGAAATGTTTGTCCACGGATAAGGGAAAATTCCTGTTAAGCGCTGTGAGATGACTAAAGTTCAGTCAGAAGAGACTGGACACTCGGTTTTTAAAATGTTCTGTAAAAACTCAGATGGCTACCTACGTTATACTGAGTTAACTTCAGAGGGATGACTGTCTGAATAGTCTTGCTGGGGATAAATCAACATGGAAGCTGGACACATGCATCTCAACAGAATTTGTCTTTGGGCATTTGCTTTATAAAATGTCATATCAGGCACGTGCATCCCAGCTCCTCTCTCTTGCTGTCCGTGTGCAATACATTAGCTTGACTATTCAGTAGATAAATTGGATAATATGGAAATACAAATAATATAAATGTTTGTTTTTATTTTGTGAGCTTAATCTTTGAATCTTGCTTAACGTTGCTTTGGGTCATTTCTGTTCCAATAATTTCACTCCTAGAAATCAGACTTTACAACAATAATTTTTTTTTGGCTAATGCAAGAAATCTTGAAGGCTTTTGTCAGACCAAATGGTACTTTCAACCATAAGGACTGTAGACAGGAAAAGAAGAGAAAAATTCAGCAAATATAAAAAAGACTGCTTTGATGTGACTACATGACTTCAGCTTGCCTTCAATTTAGTGAATGAGGTACCAGTATTAAAAAAGAAATTTGTTTTCAAGTAGTGAGAATATGGAAGAAATTTGACCCTTATGGAAGAATTGTGATGTGTAATATGATTTAAGCACAGTGAAATGGTGCTTTCCTAGAGATAAAGCAAAGGAAGTACTATAGTGACTGGGATTTCCATAATATCCTATAGCTTAGTGGAGCTTTGCCATACTTACTGTCATCTTGTCTTGCCAGTGCATTGTAGTGCAACCTGAGGGTTTTTTTCTTTGTTTTCTTAGCCCTTGCTTTCTGAAGTAGAACCTGAATAGTAGTTAATCTTTTGAAGTTCAGATTAATGTAAACTAGAGAATGGAGAGCAGCTCAATTTATGTTGAGCTGAGCTTATTTGCATCATATTCCTTGTAGTGCCTTACTTCTGAATTCAGTGATGTCAGCATTCAGAGCTGAGTTTATTGCTGCAAGGTCTATGGATTTTATTGCCATGATTAAGGAGTGTGATGAATCTGGATTCCCCAAGGTAAGTTCTTTTTGTAATTTACAGCACTGCTTATTCATTATCTTGCCAAGAGCTTCCTGCATTTAGCTCGTTGTCTAAATGGTACATGTGGGATTAAAAACCAGGTATTCCATACATGGAAGTAACTATTATATAGGTTAGATAAGGTGACTTAAAATCTAGAACACAAATAATGGGTGTTAGTGTAAGAGTATACAAGAATTTCTCTTGTCGTGCCAGAGCATGAACCAGAAAGGTCTATTGCCATTCATTTATGGGGAGTCCTCTTAATAGTTGGCCATTCCACTGCTGGGAAGAAGTTCTAGGATTAATTTATTTGGTCTCTTTCACAAAGAGTATATTTCTACTCCTCCCAACTTTGTTTTCCAGTCGATATAGTGATTTAGTCTTTCCCCATTCAAACCAATGGGAGCTTTGCAAGAGCAGGAGCAGGACATCTAGCAGTTACTTTTTAGACATCTGAAAAATATGCATGTATTAAAAAGGAGAACAAAAAGCTGTGTGTTTTTTCAGGGTATGTATTGAGAAGCATTGCTAGTTAATTTCATGGCTGATAGTTCTCCAGCAAAAGTATGTAATAGCTCAGACTTGAGCAGAGGATTCATTCAATTTAATATACCCAGCTTTTATAATTTTGGAATAATAATACTGAAAGTGTTACACTTTCCAGTGAAAAATCTGTTGGTTATATGATAGGATGGTCTGATCTCTTTTTCAGCACCTTCTCTTCCGCTCCCTGGGGCTAAACTTGGCATTAGCTGATCCTCCTGAAAGTGATCGCCTTCAAATATTAAATGAAGCCTGGAAAGTTATCACAAAATTAAAGAACCCACAGGTAGGTCGTTGATAGGAAATGTGTTGCCAACCTTAAATGCTAGGAGCCAGTTGTTTTAAATTGGATTTAAAAAGATCACAAAATTACAGATGTGTTTAGAATAGATAGACAATAAATGTGACATTGCCTAGTTTACTGTTCCTAGATACTCAGCAGTTGCCCAGGCAGTGTGTACTTGTTTCTTCTCATGATCCACAGGTTACCCCAGTTCTAAAATGTAGCAGTGCAACTGGACATCTTGTCTTACAAAGGCAAAATTTCAGGAAAACTGTCCAAGTAATTACTTGAGTACATACATTGCTAGAAAAGAAATAGAGATTGTACAACCTAATAGAGCTTTTAAAGGTGATATATTCTATTGACCATAACATAAATATTTATATTTTCTCTAGGATTATATTAACTGCGCTGAAGTGTGGGTGGAGTACACCTGCAGACACTTTACAGTATGTGAGAATTGCTTTAAGTTTATTGTTTTAGCTGTATAGGCACTAAGTGACTGTATAGCAGTTTACAGTGGGAAAACCAATGGTCATAACAAACAATAGACTTCTTTTTCCTATTTAGTATCTGCCTGTAAGACTTCAATGTGTGATGACGTTAAGGGGTATGATATGTTCTTCTAGGATCATATTTTTTTTTTTAGTATGAAAGTTGAATCAATTCAAAATGATGGCTACATCAGGAGACCTCTTAATTGGTCACATGTATTTCTCGCTTGTATATGGAACATGAGGGGAGAACATACAGACCAAATTATAGTAAGTGCTGGTAGGACTTCAGCTATGAGTTATCTGGCTTCCACTATAGCTCTGTAAAGTCTTAATTCTTTTGGAAAGGAGAACCTTGGTTGACATTAGCACAGTGCTCTAGTAACTTAAAAGATGAACCAGTTTCTATGCTGTGCTTGTGACATCTTAATTTTTACTACACAGAAGCGTGAGGTCAATACTGTTCTGGCAGATGTTATCAAACATATGACTCCAGATCGTGCTTTTGAAGAGGCTTATCCACAGGTAAGAGACCTTCTTTTGTTTCTGTGAGAGCTAATATCTTTTCCAGAAAAAAATCGTGTGTGCTAGAAATTGCTGTTGTATCCTGCAGCATAATGATTATATTTTAAATTGTCTCCTTATAACTTGGGAAACCTTAGGACAATGTAATGCTGTGGAACAGTGCTCTAGTCTAGATTCCTGCACACACACGCTCACACAGTGCACAGTAACTAGAAAAAAGATTAAGTTGAGTGACTTGCAGATATACAGCAATGTAATGATCATGTACTGTATTTTTACATTTAATTTGTAATGAAATGACTTGCATTTTCCCCTTTTTCCCCAGCTGCAGTCAATTATTCAGAAAGTTATTACTTATTTCCATGACTTTTCCATACTTTTCTCAGTGGTAAGTTGCTTTTTAAGTTTATGTTTTTTCTGGAACTGCTTGTCTTTAGGAATGTTGTGCATTTTCTCTAAGGAAATGTAACCTGATTTGATTATCTAAATCAGCTGGAAACTTGCTTGGTGAGAAGTGTTTTTTGTCAAGTATAAAACTGTTAAAATACCCAAGGAAGTGTTAACTGATTACTTCTCAAAATCCATTATTTTAATTAAAATATTTCACACTTTCTTCTTATTAGGTTATAGGGCTCTGTAATATTTTTAGTTTTTGTTTAATGGCAGCAGAAGAAGCTCAAATTAATTAATACAGTCTATTTGTGGGCTGTGCTGATATAACTCTTGATACTGCTTCCTTTCTCTGTTTAACATATATTTTACTGTGTCAAAAGAAAGAACTTAGGGTACAATTTGAGGGGCTAAGGGAGAGTGGAGAGACCAATCATTTTGTGGTAAGGACAGAATAACGATGGCATCCTGTTTTTTATATTTCTGTAGCCTGAGTAAAAGGAAGCATTTCAAGAAGCTCATTGATTTAGGAACTGTTTAAGCTCCTAAATCACTTAAGCACTTTTGACAATTTTGCCCTCAGTGTATTTTCAGGATAGTATATAAGCATTTAGTTCTCTGGCTACCTCAGCAATCTAAATTCAGTGCCTAAGGGACATTTAACTGTTTTAAAGCGTCACCTTTAAAATGGTGGCTGGCATTCCTCCAGTCCTTTGCAGAAGAAGAATAATTCCTATTTCTAATACCCTAAGACTTGCTTTCACAGTCCTCAGACTTTTCAGTAGAAATCACAACTGTACCTGAGCTGCTTTCATCATATCTGTGTGTTTAAAAATATTTTTCTATATTTGGCTAAATGCATTCTGAATGTTGCATGTTATACTATAGTCCCTCAGCCAATACTCTTCTTATTTGCCTCTATTTGTACTACCATTTAATTATCTCATATTATTTAGTCATATTCTTATAGCTGTGGTATCTTTAAACTTCCCTATTAGGGATTATTGTAGTGTTAGAGCGGTGCTGTAGCTGGGATGACAAGAATTATGCGAGGCAGGGATTTCTTAGGGTGATATCTTTTATTGGACCTACTGCATAGTTGAGATAATCTAGCTTTTGAATGCAAGACATTGTTCATTAGGACTGAGGAGTGAATGCTAGCACAGCATAAACCAGCACAGCACCACACTGGATAGTTGGAAGAGTGGGGAGAGAAATTCCCAGGGGTATCAGACAAACAATTAGCAGAGGAAAAGAAGCTGATTACTGGAAGATCAAGGCCTATCAAAAGGGAGGAGGGTCATTCTTACCTTTCATGTGTGGGACAAATTCAGGAATCAGATTTTCGGTTTTATTGCACATTATATCAGTGTTAAGTCCTTGGTTTTTAGTGTCCGGCTTACTTTTTTTTTGTTCCCAAGCTTGTCTTTTAAAGGTGTTAGGTAGATTTCCCTTGAACAAAAGGATAATGAGGTCAAAGACTAAAACATTAATGCTTCTTGAAAATTAAGGATTAGGAAAGATATTTTTCAGCACAGAACAAAATCTTTTATATGGAAAATGCTTCAATTGACTTGCTTCATTTTTATTTGAATTTTTAGGAGAAATTCTTACCATTTTTGGATATGTTCCAGAAGGAGTGTGTGAGAGTGGAGGTTTGCAAGTGCATTATGGAAGCTTTTATTAAGTAAGTGGAAAATATTCTGATTAAGTGAGCTCTAGAGGATCTGGACAATCTATTGAAAGATGGTTGTATAAGATGTATTGAGTCAGTGTGGAGTCCACTTAGCATCTAAAAGGTGCCCAGACTAAAAAGAAAACGTAAACATATTTGTGGTCAGTGTTGTTCGATTGCTTATTAACTGTTTACAATGACTGTCAGGATTAGAGTAGTCTTTATTCCATCGTAGATGGGTTGTTGTTAGGGCTTTGTTCAATTTCCATTGCTACAGCTAGTTTATAAAACAAAATGCTATGTTTTCCTGTCCAGTCCTGTAACACTAACAGTGATCTTAACATATATGAATGAGAAAAGGAAACAAATATGCACATTTCTTACAAGCTCTATTATAAAGGCAGAATAGAACGGAAAGTGAAATTGGAAGATGAGATTTCATTTTTAGACATGTCAGTTATTTTAAAAGAATCCTTTTCATTTGTCATGCTCATGAGATTCTTGAAACTTTATTTTTATTCTCACATCCTTCGTTGGGATATTCAGATTTCAAATAGAAATATTATGGGATGATAATTCAATGATGAAAAATTGGTGAGAAGTGATAACTAGAGCAGGTTTTATGTAAGAATGTTCATTAGCATGTAACAAATACCAAATTGTTATTTCCTCTTTAGACACTAAGAAAACATTTTAAGAATGAGAGACTCAATTTCTTCCTTTTTGTTTATATTGGGTTATATCAATTGTTTATG
Source organism: Crocodylus porosus (assembly GCF_001723895.1). Taxonomy (NCBI): domain Eukaryota; kingdom Metazoa; phylum Chordata; order Crocodylia; family Crocodylidae; genus Crocodylus; species Crocodylus porosus. The sequence goes on along the minus strand of NW_017728927.1, from coordinate 2,176,223 downwards.
TAAAAATACTGTATGTCAGAGATTTCATAATTGATGGAGTGTGGCTTAATTTTTTTTTCTGCTACTAGTTTAAAATCTATTAAAATCCTAGTCCAGGGTAGCTAGTAGAAGCCTACAATGTTTGGCTCTCAAGAAAAGGAATTCCCCTCACCCACTCTAATTCTTCCCCAAAGCCCAACTAAGTTAGAACTGGTGTTAGAAGTTCAATTCTTTTGTCTTCTAGATGAACTATTTATAGGATTAAATATTAGCCGACTCTGACTGACTTCTTTCATCCCCTCCCCTGTGCATCCATATGTTGCGTTGGTAACCATTTGAGCCATGTGACGGCGAGGATCACATTTATTAATGATGTTTCCAGGGTTACCTCTGCTTGTGACAGAGCTGGGAATCTGTACTAAACACTTCCTTATTTATTCTGTTGAATGAAGCAGATCCATTCCTGCTCTACGCTACTGGCCATTCTTTACTCAGTAAAAAAGTTCGCTGCTTAGTAATGCCTTGTAATCAACACATTTTTAAATGCATATAAAATGATAGAACACAAGCACTCATTTAGTGTAGTTTTATAGCAAATAACCCATATTCAGTATAAAGAATTAAGAGCTCGCTGCCATGCTAATATCTCCGACTTAGGGACTCTTTGGCTGTGTCACTAGACGAGGTGTGAAATCTCTGCCTTAACTAAAGCTCTTGCTGCTAGAGTGAGTTGAAATAGGGTTACCATACGTCAGGTTTTCCTGGACATGTCCTCTTTTGGGATCCTCCCATCTTCGCCCAAGCGTTTTTTTTCAAATATCAACAAATGTCTGGGATTTTGCTCTACCTATGTTTAGCACTGAAGATTTTCCCAGCACTTCCTGGCTTGCCCTAGCTAGGAGCTGCTTCGTGCTGGGGGAAGTGGGGAAGGACATGCATGGTCCTGGGACTGCAGCAGGGTGGGAGAGGTGACTGCCTCTCCAGTGAGGGAAGGGGGCAGAGGGGCCCTTTGGTGGCAGCAGGGAGCTGCATGGCTGGGCTGATGGCACCAGGACCAGTTGTGTGTGCCCTCAGGGACAGGGCAGCCAGGAGAGGTTGGGGGGAGCAGGGAGCTGTGAGTCAAGAGTGAGGGGCAGTGGCAAGGTTGGGGAGGTAGAGGGGGCTGTGGTTCAGGGCTGAGGGGCCTGTGGCTTGGGAATAAGGGGCACCAGAGGGGCAGGGGACTGTGGGTCGGGAGCGTGCAGCCCAGGCTGTGCCAGGAGGCCGTGGGCTGGAAGCGAGGAGTATCAACAGGTCTGGGGGGGGGGGCGGCTGTGGCT
>NW_017728927.1:2128120-2174825 GCF_001723895.1 Crocodylus porosus | reverse complement strand
GGGGGGCGGCTGTGGCTTGGGAGTGAGTGGGAGGGCTAAGGCATGGGTGTATCACTGCCTCCCCCAATCATATTACCACCCCCCTCCATGACAGGTGTCCTCTTTTTTGAAACTGAAAGTATGGTAACCCTGATGTTTTGTTGTTGTTTCCTAGCATACACAGGGGATTAATAGTGCTTCTTTGGAGCATTGTGAGATAGAGTAATAAAGGGGGCCCTACTGGAGGAATTTAAGGCATTTTTTCTTGAGGACACTTTGCTACAGGCTTATACTGTGGTCTGTTTGAATTGTCAGTGAAGTCAAGCCCTGGGAAAGAGATGAATTTTAAAAGGATCAGAGGTACTTGCTCTACAAGGAGAGTAGACTGTGACTTTGGTCCCTTATTTGCATAGGCACATATGACTGGAAGGGGTCTTCTGGGCCCCCAAGTCCAGTCCTCTGCACGTGCAGGCAATCATTTAACCTAATGAATCTTCAGCAGTGCTGCTGCAAACTGTTATCCCCAAGTGAAGGGCACAGTATGTGAAACACCTGGGTGAGGCAGGGAGACAAGGGGCACTGACATTGCTGTGCCACTCGAGCCTTGTGGAAGTTGTTGGTTAACCTATGTTCAAGACCCTAGGACAGTGGGTTTTCAGCCTGTGGTCTGCAGACCCCAGGGGGTCTGCAGGCTATCCGAGGGGTCTACGAAAGATGACCATGATCAGTCAAAATATGTGAATACTCACACTTACCATTCAGAAGGGTCTGTTCAAAATTTGTTAGGGTTCTGCAAATGAAAAAAGTTTGAAAACCACTGCCTTAGGAAATCACAGAGGAAAGCAACCCACAACCCGCCTACAGTCCTTTTCAATCTTTCTTAAGAGAACTGGGTTTTGGCAGTTGTTGTGACCCTCGATGGAAGAGTGAGGAAACACCTTGGGTTTTCTAAGTAGTGGTAGGATCATTAGGGCACCCCAGTCCAAAACCTATAGTCTTAGCTGTGTATTAATTACAGGCATCCCAGCACCTCGGAGGAAATCAAAAAACACCTAGAAGCCTGTAGCATTTGTGAGAAGTGGGGGCAAGAGAGGAGGGATGCAGTGGAAGCAACAGGCTTGTTGTCTGAGGCATGGGGTTATCAGACTTCTTCAATACTGCAGGTGCTACCTTCATACCCTTGCAAACAGACAACTGTGTGGGCACGCTGACTGGCACGAAAGAACTCCCTGTCCTGCACCATTCCTTCCGCAGACTTATCCGGTTCAGTTTTAATGAGATTGCCACGTCATTTTGTTTAGCAGACCATTCCAAAACTTCATACTTCTGATAGTTAGAAATCTTTAATTTCAAATCTAAATGGATCTGTAGCCATTTGATCTTGTCTTAAAAGCTTTTCTCCTTTCCTAATATTCACTCCCTAAAAATAGAGTGATCATATCGCCTCTCAATCTCCATTTTGCTAAATTAAGCCAAGCTCTTTTAATCTTCTTTCATAAAAGAAGGGTTTCCATTCCCTTAACCAATTTAGGCAGAAAGCAGGGGAGGGTAGTGCCTTAGAGACTAATTGGTTCAGAGAGGTATTAGCTTTTGTAGGCAACAGCTTACTTCATCACATGCTGTGAATGTAGTTAACCATCTTTAGTAGCTTTTCCTTGGGTGTTTCAGTTTAATTTAATTGTATTTTGAACATTGGTGACCAGAACTGCACACAGTATTTTAAATGGGGGCTTACAAATGCTTGGTACAAAGTATATGTTCCACTAATGCACATTGTTCCTGAGGACTTTTCTGGAAGTTGAATTACAGTGAAAATTGCTGACATTTTAAGTCCATATCAAACAGTTTTTGCTTATCAGTGTTAGAAGCCTCCACCCTCTTCCTCTTTTAAACTTCCATGTAACCTCATAACCCTTCTGTGGCCCTTGGCACTTGATTGAGTTGTGCTGATCCATCTTATCCTCCCCTTCTGAAATTCACAAGGGAGTGATTTCTTTCAAAATATCTTCTGAAAATGACTTTGACGATGCCACCCATAGCATTTCTTATTGCCATGGTAACAAATTTATTTTTTTGGAAGTGATTTAATGACACTGGTATTAATCTGTGGCATGATTAACACATCAAGGTGATGCACTCCCAGAGCCATATGTTTGCCTTCTTGAAGGCCCTGGCATGCTTTTCTTCTCTGCCTTTGAAGGGACTAGCTTACTTTCCGATATTTTTATAACGGTTTTACTTTCAAGTTTTCTGGGCACATCCAAGAAATCTGTCTAGATTTACACATCCTATAAGACTGGGGATATATGTGACTTGGTAATAATAGGCCTCCTGTTCAGTAATTACTAACTTTCATACTTAATTGTTTTTGTCTCTGTACCAGCTATGACAATGAGTACACTGCTCTCTGAAAAAAATACATAACTCAGTGCTACACCCTGTAAGATGTTCTTTTGAAGCTGATGTACAAAGATGATTTCTTTACCGTTGCAATTCTTTGTCATTACATTATGAAAAAGCTTTCCCTTAGAAATGAATTATTAAGTGAATGTTAATTGTTTTTTATCCCCACTGTTTTGTGTCTTGGAAAAAATGTGGCATTTTCCAACATTATTTTCTTATTTTTTTAGGCATCAGCAAGAATCTACTAAAGACCCAGTCATACTCAATGCTCTTCTACATGTGTGCAAGACCATGCATGACTCTGTGAAGTACGATCAGTTATATAAGTTTTATAAGGCTTGAATGCTATGATTTACAGTTCTAATTTTGGGGGCTAACAATTCAAAATGGCTTTGCCATTAATGGGAGTGATGCCAGTGTAGTTGCAGCATGTACTCTTTCCTCTTGAATTATTGTTCTGAATGCTCAAGCAGAATACAAATGGAAGATGACAGTGACTTCATGGGTGTTCCTAGTGGGAAGGGAAGCAGCAAGGATCTTTTTGAGAGTAAAAACCTGTGAAAAAAGTAGTAGAGGCAATTAAATGTTGTCAGTTTTGGGTCCTTTTCAATTTATTGTATTTACTCAAATCCAAGGAATCAGGCTGCAGGAGGTTCCAGGGGGTGAATAGGCACCGGCACAGGCACACACGTGGCAGGGGGCAGCAGCAGAGGAGCAGACAGGCATGGGGGGAGCAAGGGGCAGGTGTCTGGCCCCCTCATGTCCTACCTGCCTGCTGCCACTGCTTTTCCTGCCACAGCTGTGTGGGAGGGGGAAGGAGAGAAGCACTAATTCAAGGCTACATTTCAGTAATTAGATTCTATACATGGAAAATTCTAACAGTTCTAAAAGTGTATGGAATCTAATTATTGGGGGGTCATCTTAAATTTGAAGTCATCTTGAATTTGGGTAAATATAATATCTGTGATGATAAAAACTGGAGTCTCTTCTAAGAACTACTATTAGTAAAATATGTAAGGGGTTTCAGTTCATTTTGCCATTTAAAGTACAGGTCACAATACTCAGTTATCCTCTAGTTGCTTCCAGTTTATTACTCAGTACTTGGCAACCCTAGGTCTGGAAAAGAATATGTAGAGAATCTCCTTTGTGGAGGGCTATTCTTGGATGATATAGGAGCTCCTGTGTCACTTCCCTGGCTTGGCAGGGAGAGAGAGTTGGGTGTCCCTTTCTTCCACTGATTCCTGACTAATGTTTCTCTGAGGCTACTGGTATAGGAACAGTTTAGAACAGTGTTCCCTTTTCTCCAGGATCCCTCTTCTGTACCGAGTCCTCAGCAACCATGGCTGAGAATCCATCCCATAAGATTAGCTGCTACTAGTAATCAAGTTCTTTTTAGAAAAAAGAACTGCCCCTGTATCAAACATCTTGCTATGGGAGACTCACTGACTTTTCTGCAGTGCCTTTCATCCAGTTTCTTTTAAAATACTGGGTAGGTACCAATTAATTAGGCCTCACAAACACACTTTTTGAAGTAGGGATATAAGACTGTTGCAATTTAGAAGAGGAGGTGAAATACAACAGTGAAGTGGTGTGTCCAAAGTCATACAGAAAATTTATGGCAAAATTAGGAAATAAGTTCTCCAGGTTAGAGTTTTATTAGCAAAACTGTCCATTCTCTTTTCTGTTTGTTCTTGCAATTCTATACAGCTCAGTTCCTTGAGGTACACTGAATCACGAACCAGTTATAATTTAGTGCTTATATTTCAAAGGTAACTTTATAGCCTTTATTATTGTAATTATTTTAAGTTATAGTCTCTGAATGCAAGATATATTAGTAATAGAGGAAATCAGTTTTGACATGTGATTCAAATTGGTACCAGTCCGAATGTATAATTTTAAGGTGTGTCATCTTTTTGGCATCTCTCTGGGATACTAGTGCCCTTTCAGTGCCTAAGCACTGAGAATATTGGAAGCAAAAATTCAACATTAAGGATTCAAGGAAGTTTCTAGTAGTCTGTAGTTCACACTTTGTCTGATCTTATTGCCAAAGCAATTCTGAAACTTTTATTGGGAGTCTTGAAATCCCTTATATTAGTAGTTCCGTTAGTTAGCTTCATTCGCTTGATTCTGTTCTGTCAACTCTTTCAGTGGCAAATTCGTATTTAGATTTAATAAGTTTAAACTACCTCTTCTGAACCATTGTTCATGAAAAAAATGCAAAAGCTTCACTCCTGGGTCTAGGGCTCAACATGACATAGACCAACGCAACAGCTGTTGAATGGTAATAACGTTGAGGCTGTAATACCAATCTGGTGCAGAATTAAACTGACAACCTATATAATTGACCCCATAGATCCCATTGCAAATCTCCTGTGCCATCCAGACCTCCGTCATTTGCTGTTTTGATTGGCAGTGTGCTAATGAGCTAATTGTGCTAATACTTTTCTTTTTTTCTACTGAATTTGTATAATAAAACTATTGTTCTGTTTCCATCTGGTGTCTGTGTTAGGAAAAAGGTAAAATGATATGCTGGAGGTCAAAGCTGCAGCGTAATGCTAAAAGGATTAAATGGGCTTACTTAATTTCAACTTAACTTTTTGTTTATTCATTCTAATCAAAATAGACTTCACTTATTAAATTTTAACATGATGTAAATTTGCCTCATATTGAATGTGACCTCTGCTTTCTGAAGTAAAGATTACCATGAGGACATCTATCTAGATACTTTAATGCAGTTTATAACAGCATGACATGTAGGGAGCACTGTAATACGCACACAGTTGAGCTAATCAATTGAGAACTGAAACTTGAAAGAAAGTTTAATACTATAAAGAGGAAGGAACTTGAACATAGATTAGCTATTTTCGTTCTTGTTGATAGTTGATTTCAAGTTATATTTGCATTCAGATCTTTATTCTGTAGTGCAGTGGTACTCAATCTTCTGGCCCCACGGGCCAGATGGGTGGTGTGGAGCTTATCTGCAGGCCAGATCCTGGAGGCAGGGTTGGTTCATGGGCCAGATCCATCATGAGGTCAGCATGCAGGGTTGATCTACAAGTGCAGTCTGGCCAGCCCCTATATACCAACATGACCTGGCATAGGTGGCCTTTCCATCTGGCCTGTGGGTCCCGTAGGTCCAGAAATTTTGCAGTGGGAAGTAGTAGCAGCTTAAGTTGCTGCCTCTGGAAGCCCACACAGTTAATGCTGCCACCACTTGCCTGCTATCATATTTCCAGACCTGTGCAGAGCTCCACAGACTGAATGAGACAGTCCCACGGGATAGATTCAGCCCCCGGGGTGGAAATTGAGCACCACTTGTAATACAACACTTCATCCACAGACCTGCTAAACTTGTTTAGGAATATTAATTAGCTTAAACTCCATCTCTTTTCATTGGGATTCAAAGTATTTCATAGTGAGATTTCTATTGGTTGCTAAACTTTGTAAAATCTTAATTTTTTTTGTTGAACTTGAATGTTAGTGCAGACTTGATCTGGCAGTATCCCTTTACTAGTGTTGAAATTGACAGATGGTTATAAATACAGTCGTTTTTTCAGAGTGTTTAAAATTGTAGTGTAATGCCAAAATTATGATTAACATCTCACTTAATAACATACTGTTTTGTATGCGGACCTGATCTTTTAAAAATAATGTGTAAGATACACACATAAGCTTATATTTGGAGGTATATATTTTTTGGAGAGTGGCTTATCTTAATTATTGACCATGTAAATTTACTCTTTTTAGTGCACTAACACTTGAAGATGAGAAGAGAATGTTAGCAGCTTTGATAAATGGATTTATAAAAATGGTAAGTAGCTGTTGTGCATGACTGCCTATAAAACTTAAAACTGGGATTCTAAAACAGCCCACTGTGGTTGCCAATATACTACTGAAATTCAATCCAAGTTGCATATCTAACTCATTTAGGTCTATCAAAAATCCCAGCCAGGAAATATTTTGTAAAGTAAATACACAGATGTTTGAAGGAACTGTCAAAGAACCAATGATGATGAGTTGGTATCACACGTATAGTTTAAAGTGTGGGTATTTCTAAAGATGTTAAATCTTCTGGTTATTTTTTTTGTTTGTTTCTTGCCTATTGTGAGCAGTATCATTAGTAGATTGAATTTTGCCAGTCCCAGCTGAAGGGGATGAAGGCAAAGTAAAAACATGAAGTAAGACTTAAAGATTTACAGGTACACTGATACATCGGTCTGATGTTGGATCGGCACTGATATAAAGAAAATTGATTGTATCGGAAATTGGCCTGAAGTGGTCAATAATTGGGCTGATAAATGCCAGTGCATGCACACAGGTGTTGTGCAGCACACAGGCAACAAGGAGCACAGCCCGGCAGCTTGGAGAGCTGCATGCAGCTGGTAAGTCTGTTGTGCTGGAGAAGGGGAAGGAAGGGGCGTGGGGGGCAGATCAACACCCACCGTGGTAAAGGAGGAGTGGGCTGGGGCAGGCACTCCCCAGCTGTGGCAGGACAGGGCGTGGGACACAGCTGTGGTTTGTCTGGGGGATGCGGGGTCGGGGGGAGGTGGCTTCCACCACTGCACATACCATACGAGGGCACGAGGGGGGCATGTGTCCCTGGATCTGGGTGGGGGGCGGGGCTACACCAGGCTCTTCCCGGGGCGGAGGGTTAGGCTGGGGCTGCACTTAAGGTAGGTGGTAGTGGTGCTGGGAGGGGAGGGCTATAGTGAAATTTGGGGTGGCTGCAGCCCCTCCTGCCCCCCCCCCGTAGCCCCAATCCCAATGTGACTACTGCTGCCCACTCTGAGCTCAGCCCAGTGTAGCCTCTGCCCCACCCTGGACAGATCCGAGGGCATGCGCCCTCCCCCCGGTGCCCTTCCGGGGTGCGCACACCAGCAGGAGCCCTCTCCCCCCTGCACCTCCTGGATGATCCATGGTTCTGTCCTACGCCCTTCCCTGGCTGGGCAGCACCTGCCCCAGCCCCACTTCCTCCCTCACCGCAGGCGGTGTTGATCTACCCCCACACATCCCTTCCCTCCCCCCTTCCCTTCCACCACAACAGACTTACCAGCTGGAGGCAGCTATATTGGAAATTGGATTGGTATCAGCCAATATGGCTCCTTAAAAATCTGCTATCAGTATCGGCCCCCAAAATATTGGTGCACCCCTCTTAAAGATTAAAAAACATCAGGAGTTTGGACCCATCAGAATCAGGATGCTGGTATAAAAATATAAAACCTCTCTGAGATATTTTGTTACCTTCTAATTTTTGATCCTTTGGGTTGTGTTTCTAGAGACGCTTTCCCCTATGATCCGTGAAACTAGAAACAGTTTTTGAATAAGAGATTTTTTTGTAATCGCTTGGCTACACAAGAGAGGTCTTCAAGAAAATAATCAAATATGGCAGGACTTTTATTTGCTGCATGCAAATAAAAGATGTTCCACTGGCTTTTGAGGTAGAAGCAAATTAGAAGTTGGGAGTATAAACACTTCCAAATTTATACTTGGTTTCTATTAACACAAATCCTGGCTCATCGTTTAACCTTTCATAGCAACCAGGGTTTCCCCATTTTTCTCAATGTCATCTTTCTTCTAATCAGATGGCCAGTCTGCTTTGTAGTTTTATCCAGCTAGCCAGTTTCTCTTCAACTTAATATTCATTAATAGCCACCTGTTTATTGCTTGAAAGAGTTCATCTGATAGTTCTTTACCACATAAAATATTGCAGAACTTCTCAGAGGGGAAATTGTAACATATTAAATATGTTTCTCTGTAGTTGTAGAAGGTTCAGTAATGGTATATAATGTGTAATGCTGATTTAAATACAGAAGCACAGTGCAATATTAGCTGGGTGGTAACTTGAAATTTGTGGCATTAAACTCTGTGAATTCCTGCCTTGTTTAATATGCTTTGTGTTATAACCCAAGTTCTCACGGCTTGCAGCCTCCTCTGAGTTTTTCTTTGCTGTTGGTTATTTTTGTGCGGGATTATAATTGGAGACGCATCCTTAGTACAGCCAAGCCTGCTTGTTCAGGAAACTGTGTTTTTACAGACATTCCCCAAGGACATACTCTCAGAAAATCACAATTTGCACAGAAGTTAGAAAGGCAAAGTAACTTGCATCTGAAATTCAAGAAGCAGTCCTATTTTCAGTGCAGTCCCTTTTAATCCCTTTATGTAATGAAAGCTTCTATTTAAATCAATATTAAATTATTCTTTCATGGGTGACTTGAGTAAGATGTTGGTCTTCCTTTTTTTTTCTTTATATCTTATATTGGAACAAGCTTCAGAAGTATTTTAAATGTATAAATGCAGGCTGACTTAAAGATTGCTGCTTCTTTCATGCATCTGACCTGATCACTGAAATGTTCTTGCAGAAAACTCTTCCTTTTAAATTCTGGAAAACTAGGAGTCTGTGATCAGAGTCTTACACAATGAGCCATACAAGGAAAGGCTGAGGGATCTGGGAATCTTCAGCCTGAGGAAAAGAAGGCTGAGAGGGGACCTGGTAGCAGCTTACTGCTACACTTGGGGAGTACATCCAGAGCTCAGTGAGCAACTGTTCAACAGGGCACCTGAGGGGAAAACCAGGAGTAATGGCCACAAGCTCCTGAAAAATTGATTCAGGATCAACATTAAGAAAAAAATCTTCACAGTCAGGATATCCAGACTGTGGAATAAGCTCCCTCCAGTGGTGGTGCAATCCCCTACCCTGGAAATCTTCAAGAGGAGACTGGACAGTCACCTTGCTGCAGTCACCTGACCCCCAGTTGTCTTTCCTGCTTGGTGCAGGGGGCTGGACTCGATGATCTTCCAAGTTCTCTTCGGCTTTACAATCTATGAATCACAAAAGGGTTTACTTTTGAATTTCTCTCCTGGCCTTCCTGGTGGAGTCCGTAGTTTGGACTTTTGGAGTGTCGCAAAAAGGATATAGATTTCATAGATTCCATAGACATCAGGGCTGGAAGGGACCTCGGGAGATCATCGAGTCCAGCCCCTAATAGATATTAGGTAATATCTATTACCGAAGTCAAGCAAAGACTTGGACAAATTGCTTTAAAGCTTTAGTTAGGGACATTGCTTCAAAACCCCATGGAAAATGGAACATATTAATATAGCATATAGAAAGCTTCTAGCTGTGAGCTGCAGACATGGTTAAAATATGACTTTATCTTTCTATTCTAGGTTTCATTTGGCCGTGACTTTGAACAACAGCTGAGTTTCTATGTTGAAGCCAGATCAATGTTTTGCAATTTGGAACCTGTTCTTGTGCAGTTGATTCATGTAAGAAAGAACTCATCTCTAAATGTAGTTTTATTCAGTTATGGGTTTTTGGGGGGGTTGTTTTTTTTTTTTCTTTCTTATTTTGTTTTTTGCATTAGCTTTCAAAGACTGCTGTAGCTTTAGAAGACTTGTTAAGGCCTTGTCATTAGGTATTCAGAAGTATACATTTGTTCTTCCCCCCACACCCTGCTAAATTCTGTTGGGATTTGTTCCAATAGTGCCAGTGGGCTAAGGAACATAATTTTTTTGAGATCTCTGGGTCAATAGAATAAAGGTTATGATAAGGTTTTTCTGTGCATTCAGGAACTGGAAGGGTTGATGGTCATAGAAGGCATGTGTGACTCAGGTGAAAAGGACCCACTTGTAGAACAAATACCCAAAACGGACGAGACGGAACACAGACTCTAACTATTTGGGAAAATGGTGCAAAACGCTATTTGATCAAGTTTTTTTGTATTGTAAGCAGAAGGGCTTTAACAACATGAAAGTTTTTCATAAGCTTGCCTGGCAGGTTTAAGAGGTTGAAACTTTATAAATAAAATAAATTCAATTAGGGACTTGGCTATTGCCAGCCCTATATTTTCCACAAAACTTGTGGAAATATGGTGACTGCCAGCAGTAAATTATAGGCCAGCATTTGTAATTGGGTTTATTTAGCCTACTTCCATGTTAATATGTATGTAATAATTATTGTGAACAAGATATAAATGGCATATGCACTAGAAATTAAGAAAAAACAGTGACTTTTAGTGGAGTTGTAGAAGAGAAGCATAAAGAAGAAACAGCATAACAATATGTGAAAAGACAGACTTATGCTTCAGACTTAATTTTGACAGAATGATGTCAAGATGCACTGAACTGAACTCATGTGACTATTTTTTAATTAAAAACAGACTTCCCCACCCCCCCAGCCTTGCTTTATTACAGCAAACAAGAAAAGGAAATGAGGACAGCTAAAAGGCTGTATCTACAATTCACTATATAGTATACCAAGTTCTGCTGGTTTTTCCTAATCTTTGAATGCATCATCAGAATTATATAAATGTGACTTCAGACCTTGCATTTAAAACTTTGCATAATTAAGAAAGAGAGTAATATAAAGCAACCATAATGAGCCTTTTAGTTTCTTGTTGGTGGAGGAAAACGATGGAAAGTAATCTTCAGTAAATTAGATTGACTAGTGAAAAGAAGAGTTCAAATAGAAATGGTGATTGACTCTGGTTGAAACTTCCTAACTTAGAATCATAGAGAAGTCGGGCTGGAAGGGGACCTCCAGAGGCCATCTAGTCCAACCCCTGTCTGAGGAAGGATCATCCCTATCTAAACTTCACTTAGGAATTGTCTACTGCAGTCTTGGGTTGAAGTTAAACAAGTTATTTTTTTAGTTTTTACACTAGCACTACTAAAGCACTAATGTGATCAAAGTGTAACTGTGATAAGTACTTTCACTTGGAGGTTAGACTCCGGGCCAACTACTACAATTAAGATATATCAACATTTTATGGAACAGTGTAAAATTCTCCTTGGCTGCTTTTAGTATTGAAGTGTTTAACTTAATGGAATTAATAAAAGCTGTTTTGTTTATTTGCAGACAGCAATTCATGTTTTTTGTCTTTATGTATATAGTCTGTGAACCAGCTGGCAATGGAAACAAGAAAAGTGATGAAAGGGAATCATTCCAGAAAGACTGCTGCATTTGTCAGAGTAGGTGTAAATGTAATAGGTTTCTAAACCACTCATTCCCCTTTATACAAATGTTGTCATCTGTCAGCTTATAGTTATAGTTATAATTTGCCATATTGCTATCAGCTCACTGTTTCTGTATGAACACTGATGTTTGTTTGCCAAAGGCCAATTGCTACCACCCTCTTTCAATCAAAACTCCTATACGGAGTTTTGTACGTTTTGCAAGAATTGGTCCTCAATCAAAGTTTATTGTTTTTTTCACTGTCTACATGTTTTCTAAACATTTTTCAAGAAAACTTAATTCCCCCCCCCCCCCAAAACTGTCATTGCATACCCAAGCCAGTTATAGAATGAAAGGTAGTTACTGGAAGAGTAATGTTTCTTGTTTTATAAGTGATATGACTTAAGCAGGTACTTAAATGTAAAATAACATCTTCTCTTCATGTTTGAAGTATGCAGAAAAGCCACTTAATGCAGGTATGTTTGTGTAAGGGCATCAGATGACATGCATGTAATGCTGCTTATTTTTTTCCTCCTCTTAAATATCTTACCCAGTAAGTATTGTTGGGAAGGGTTAAATGGGTTCTGCTGACTTGTGACCCCTGGCATCTGAATATTTGGGGAAGTGGGATTGCCTCTGAGAGGATCTGTGATACAAGCTCTTGAAGGAGACATCGGGCATGTCTGTGTGTTCAAATAATCTGGGAGCAGTTTACTCTGCTGGCTGCATGTCTACATGTGCAGGGATGTGGGAACAGATTTAGTGCTCTTAGCAGCAGACTGCTCCTGCTCCCTGTGGTCCTGCACCAGGTAGCTCCCCCTGGGTGCTAGCTCAGGGGTCAGGAGAATGCTGTCTACTGGCAGGGGATAGGACATTGCTCCTTGCCTCCAAAAAATACCTGCAGGGACAATATTCCCATGTCCCAACAGCAGGGAGTTCCCAGCCCCAGCTCTGCCCAAGCCCTGTAGTTGTGGGGCCTAGACTGGAAGATCCTTATTTCCCAGCCCAAGCCCCATGGTTGTGAGGCTGGGAGATTCTTCTCCCCCAGCCTAAGCCCCACAATCGCAGGGCCCAGGCTGGGAGATTCTTCTTTCCCTGCGCCAGCCCTGCAGTTGCTGGGCTGGTTCTCTCTGCACCAGCCCCAGCACCACTCTGCCAGCAAATGCTTTCCCAGTGCTGGCCCCACAACTGCAGGGTTCAGGCTCCCTGCTGCTGGGGCAGGGGGACATAGTCTCCACCTGGGCTCTAGTGGTGGAGCCTGTCCTGGCAGCAGGCAGCTCCCAGGGGCAGGGAGCAGTCTGCTGCCCCTTGCTACCAAGCTGACCAGGAACACATTTGCTTCTGGTCAGGGGTCAACACGTGCTACAGTACAGTAAGTAAGAGGAGTGCACAGATAGAGATTTTTTGGGCTGACAGTGATGGCCAATTTTTAATGACCCATATCGGCCAATACCGTTCCAATAGCCTATATGTAGCCGGGCAGCTTGCAGAGCATTGTCTGGCTGGTAAGTCTGTTGTGGGGACAAGGGAGGAGGGAAAGGGCATGGGGGGGGCAGATTGGGGCCCCAGTGGTGAGTAGGGCTGGGGGAGGAACTGTGCAGCTGAGGTGGGGCACGTAATGGAGCCACAAGCATCTCGTCTGGGGGGTATGGGGGGCGTGCCCCCAGATATGTGCACAGGGCGAGGGTGGGTTGCCACTGCAGGCTGGAGTGGTGACAGGATCTTCCTGGCGGTGGCTCTGGGCCGGGGCTTCACTCAGGATGGGTGGCAGTGGCACCGGGAGGGGAGGCTACAGGGGTGGGGCTGCAGCCACTCAAATTCACTGTAGCCCCCCTGTAGCAGTTCTGCCACTGCCCGCTCTGAGCGCAACCCTGGCCCAACTCCCTCTGCCAAGAAGAGCCTGGCACCACCCCTGGCCCCACCCAGCAGTGGTAGCCCACCCTCGCCCTGCATGCAGATCCAGGGCACATGCCCCCCTTGGCCTCCCAGGGTGCACATAGCAGCAGGAGCCACCCCCTTGACACCCCGGACCAGCCACTTGTGGCTCAGTCCCGCATCCCACCCTGGCTGTGTAGCTCCTGCCCCAGCCCGTCTCCCTTCCTGACCTCTGGGGCCTCAGTCTGTGCCCACCCTCCCCCTCACCGACCCTTCCCTTGCAACAGACTTACCAGCCGGACCTGGCTGCTCTCCAGGCTCTTGGGCTATGCTCCTGGCAGCCTGTGTTCTGTGCTGCAGCTGTGCATGCCACGGGGCTTTTATTGGCCACATCAGCCAAAAAAAAGCGAACTGCTGATACTGTCAATTTTCCTTATATTCGTGCCAATCCAATATGGGACCAATGTATCAGTGCTCCTCTAGTAAGTAATTTTGAGTAAATTTGCTACCTGCAAAAGCAAACAGCACATTTACGTGCAGTTAGAACAGAATACAGTGCAGTAAGTATCTGCATGCGTAGATGGTGACACTGTGCAGTAATTGGCTCTAATCTTGAGTAAAGGATCTTGTGCAGACATGGCCGCTAAGCCTTAAAGTTGGTCTGATCTTATTGTTATGATTTTTGCTTTTTTTTGTTTATAATGACAAACATCAGGAGTTGGTTGAGTGAGGACTTCACCCATTTTATGGGTTTTTTTTGATAGGTCACATTTGGGCAGGTGCTCTCAATGCATCTTGACTGTTGTGTGTTAATAAAAATGCAGCCCTAATGTAAGAGATGAGTCATGTTTTCAATATATATTTTCTTATGTGTTTAGGCTTGTGTTGCCTTCTGCTTCATTACAATTCCTTCTCTGAGTAGTATCTTTGCACGTCTTAATCTGTACCTACACTCTGGACAAGTTGCCTTGGCAAATCAGTGCCTTTCACAAGGTAAGCCAGAGATTTTGTGCTGAGTGCACAACTTGCTTATTTGAAAACACAGTATTTTTACCTATGGATAATACTCTATTAGTTTGAAACCATAAATATAGGCATATTTTACAACAAATATGCCTAGCCTGTAAACAATATTATCACAAAAAGAATTTACATGGTACCTTCTGTTTCCAAAACATCAGTTTTAATATTGATCCTATAGTGTAAAGATAAAGTAGAAAAGCGAAGTCTTTAGCCTCCATA
This sequence comes from Crocodylus porosus, assembly GCF_001723895.1. Lineage (NCBI taxonomy): Eukaryota > Metazoa > Chordata > Crocodylia > Crocodylidae > Crocodylus > Crocodylus porosus. The sequence goes on along the minus strand of NW_017728927.1, from coordinate 2,160,373 downwards.
TCTTGACTCCTATTGTCATAATAACAATGTAGGGCAACCTATCTCAAAGTATATTTAAAAAATGCTATTTGAATATGGCAGTGGTGTAGGTTGTAGCCATGTTGGTCTAAGGACATAGGCAGACAAAGTTCTTTGAGTGAATCTGATATCTTTCATTAGACCAACTTAAATAGTTGGAAAAAAAATCTTAAGCAAGCTTTCAGATTTAAAAACCCTTTGTCAGACTGAGGAAGTTTCTGCAGTTGGTGTGTGCACTTGCTGTTACTTTTCATTCCATCCAGGAAGAGCACACACCAACTGCAGAAACTTCCTTGGCCTGGCGAAGGGTTTTTAAACCTGAAAGCTTGCTTAAATTTTTTTTCCAGCTATTTAAGTTGGTCTAATAAAAGATATCAGATTCACCCAAAGAACCTTGTCTGTCTTTTGCATATGGCTTCAATTTGAATAAACACCTGAAGTTATTTGCACATTCACTTTTTAAAACAGTTTATGCTTGTGTGTGTGTGTGTGTGTGTGTGTGTGTGTGTGTGTGTAAAAAAAAAAAAAAATAATAATAATAAAATTGGGGTGGTGCAGGGTACCTTCTTTTCATTTGCAAGACCAAAAAGTGCTTTACATTAATCTTCTTTGGAAAGAGGAAACTTAAATCAGCCAAAATTATTCGAGGGCTTAAGATATTTCTGGCAAGACAATTTGGAAAGAAATAAAACTCCAGAAACTTCAGTCAGGTTGGCCTAGTCATTGATTAGGGTAGTTCATTTGGTTGGACTACAAGATTGGTGTCAATGCAGCGGAAGAATAAGTGATGAAGAAATGCTTTGCTCATAAAAATGTTAGATGCGTTTCGGGGAGATCATGATGGTATTGGAAAATGGGAAGAAACCAAAATAAATGCTTATTTGGTCTGAAATATCATTGAACAAACGTCTGAACATGGTGTTCAGTGGCCTTGTTTTGTTAGCTGTCTTAAATAAATTGTAAAATAGAAACCCTGACCACTTAGAGGATTTTTTTTAACCACAAGATTTCTGGCAGGAAGTGGCTTATACTCTTAAACTGCAATTTTACTGTGTGCTGTTAAATATTTGTGATGGTTGCCCTTAAATGATGACTGCATTCTGGGGCTGGTTCAAGTGCTCCCCATTTGTTGTGTATAGTTAGTATAGTGCTTTTGGATTTTTCAGATTTATTTTTACCTATAATAATGTCTTTTACTGTTAAGCACTGTTATTTCCCCATAATTGTTACTGCAGTAATAAAAGCAATAAATTGTATTACTATGAAAATACATTCTTGTGATACTCATGTGTTTAACCTGCCTTGGTGTAAGTTGTTGGGCTGGATAACCTATTTAGATGCCTCCCAGTCCTCTTTCTCTAAGACTATGGGAGGAAAGATCCTTCATGCATATTCACGAAGCTTTAACATAGATGAGCAGCAATTCAAAAAGCCAAACCATTTGAAACAAGTTATATTGTCAGGTTTTTAATTGAAAACAGATTTATCTTTCGTCTTTACTTTCTAGAGCAAACCCAATCAAATCTTGCATTTAATGACAGTTGAATTAGGGGGATAGGTATCAAATCATTGGAATCATAAGGTTAGAAGGGATCTCAGGGTTATATGGTCCAACCCCCTGCACCATTGCAGGAATTTTAGGAAAATTGCCTTTTTCCTAATGATGAGCTCTGTTGGACTTTGAATTAGTCTCCTGGCAATAGCAGCATTAATAAGTAAAATTACAGTGGGGGAACATTACAGAGCAAGCAAGCCTTTGCTTGCGCAGAGAAAGATTGGATGTTGGATTCCATCTCTGATTTTGGTGTTTTCCATGTGAAAGTAATGGGAATGTAACTCTTCCTTTACTTGGATCTTGTCATCTTTTCAGTTCACAATGTTGTCAGACCTCTGCATTTGCTAGTAGGTTCCAGCTGCCCAAACAAGCTGACTTAGGAAGCTGATTAGGTCTTTTTGTACAAGACCACTGATAAATGTTCTTTGTTTTGAACACAATGTTGGACATATAGTAGGCAGGGCAGTTGGATTGAGAGCAAAGCTGGCTCTTGTCCAAGTATATTGGAAAAATAAGCATTGCAAAGTCAATTGTGCAGTTGATATTCATGTAGCTTGTTTGTATGTAGACAAACTGTGCACAGACCTCAGACTGCAGCAACTTTTTCCTCTGGTGATTTTTCTGGTGTGTTTGTATGTTGCTAAGTAGTGGGACTTTTCCTAGAAATAAGGTCAGTTGGTAAATCCCAGGGGCAGGCACTTATTTTGGGTGGAGGGCCGCTTATTGAGTTTTGGCAAGCCATCAAGGTCCGCATGATAGGCACCCAAGGGTAGATGCATATAAATTTTCTAAATTGCTTAGGGGCCCCATGGGCTAGATAGAATGGCCTGGTGGGCCACATGTGGCCCGTGGGCCGCATTTTGCCCACCCCTGATATCCTGTCTATAGGACTATACCCTATGCTTTCAGGGGCTGGTTTCGTGATCTGATAGCTTTTTCTACATGTCTGTCATCCTGCTCTCCCCTGCCCGGTTATCTTTATGGTCAGTCTTCTTCCTCAAGGACTTTGGCTTAGGCAGTTTCCCAGATTTTTGAAAGCGAGAATCTCCAAATTATTTTTATTTTGCATGCATATATGAAAACACAGAACAATCAGTGCAGAGTATTGAAAGTGTGTCACCAGAATGAGTAGCCTGTTTTGTTCATACTGACAGCATATGATATGTCACTATAGTAACTTTATAAAAAGCAAATAAGTTCTTTAAAGAGTCTTGCTGTGGGCATACACAGTTATGCTAGTTCTGTGACTTTTTGGAAAGTTGGTCAGCAAGCATGTGTGATGATGGGGCTAAGGCTACGTGTATAACTGTCAAAGTGCATAGTTTCAGCCGGTTCGTCTCATAGAACCACACAGTTTACATTGAAAATCAAATTTCTAGGTTACTTCAGTAGGAACTAGAGTGGGTCCTTATTCTGTGTCTAAAGAATGTGCATCTTGAATGTATATATGAATACTGATTAATGCATTCAAGTTGATCCACTCCTTCGCTCAAAGCCACGTTGATGCTGGCTCACCAAAAGAACTGACCCTGCATCCAGTGCTGTGTGTAATAGTAAGAAACACATAGTCCTTCCCAGGGCTAAGAGGTGAAATATTGCTGCATGGCATAGCTTGAGCTGGTTTGGTTTTGCATTGTCCAATATTGTAGGGAAAGGCTTAATGCCGAGCTAATGTTTTGATCCAGGCAATCAATCTATGGTGGTTTCCTTGCAATTCTAGCTGCCTTTTTAAATATTCAATGCTCAGTTCTGGAAGATTAGGCTTTTTCTTGAAGCCCTTACATGGAATTTGGCTGTTTGGCACTAGGAGTTAATTGTACAGTAAAATCAGTAGTTACCAGATTGAGTCTGTCAATCACTGTATGATTTCTATAAACTTTCAATTTGTGCCATTTTAGAAGGGAGTACAAATTACCATCCTCATCTGCATGTTGATAATATCTTTCAATACATCTGGCAACATTTTGCTCTTGAAAGTGACAGACAATTCACGTTTTAGGGAGGGAGAATGTATAGCTACGCTGAAGCAAACTCCTTGGGTAGATGCACTGGTGTACAAAGTGGCTTGCATCAGTGCAGCAAGGTGTGACAGTTGTACCACTTCTTTACACCTGTGAGTCCCATCTTGGCGTGGGGTCAGCTACCAATGTAGCTATCCCAGTGCACAAAAGCCCCAGTGCAGACAAGCTTTGAGGTTCCTGTTACTTGTAGCTGGAAGAGCACACACCAACTTCCTCAGCCTGATGAAGGGTATTTATACCTGAAAGCTTACTGAGAAGAATTTTTCCAACTATTTGAGTTGGTCTAATAAAAGATATTACATTTACCCAAGGAACCTGTTGCTTGTAGAGCACTTCTGAATGCAATGTTGCCATTATTCTGACTGACAGAAGGAGCTGTTCATGGAGGATTGGATCAGAATGACTGTGGCTTGAGACAACTCTTCAGTGACAGCATCAACATTTTGCCCAGCCCAGGGTTCATTGTCTGCTGGGCCTTGAAGCCCCCTGATGTGATGGCACGTTGCTAACAAAGGCAACTCTGGTTTCTATTATTGTATCCCATCATCTGCATTTGATTCATTTAGGTTATGGACTTGTAGGATTCTTCAGACTCTTGGTATATTCCCATTGGGCTGTGATGGTTATGTTTGAAAAGCTCTTTCTAGAGGTAGTCTGCCTGTCTTTGGATTAATATTTCTGTTGCTTATGCTTTTCCAAGGTAATGCCGTTGTCTTATGGTCCAATTTTAAAGGCAGTTTTTAGAATCCAATTCAGTAAACCCTGTGGTTGTTTAGAGTCTCATTCAGAAGTTTTTGACTGTTAGATTCAAAGTAGCAAGAAAACGAAGTGGTGAAAGTTACTAAATGCTTTAAAGGGTAGGAAGGAAAGCTGCCTGAGAGCTGTTTAAGCAGTAACATGTTTTGAAATGTAGTTAGCAGCACAGTTGGTGGAAAGTAATTACTGTTATGCAGAGGTAGTGTTGCAGTGTTCTGACTGCAGACTGCACAGGGAGGTGTAAAAAGCAATGCAGTCTGTAGGTAAGTACACCTTATAATTCATTATTACGGCATCTGCTGACATAGGCAGCTGCAGTCACTGGGGTGGATTGGTGCACAGCCCACTAATTCTCTGCTTAGGAATGTCTGCCTCCCCAGCCAAGCATATAGAGCAGCTTCTGGGCTCCACTGGTATCTGGTTATTTCTTCTTTTTGATAATTCCAGCAGTAGTTTCTCTTAGCTTTTCCCCCTCTGGGCGTCCCCTAATTCCTTTACCTCTTGCTTTCCTTCTTGTTCTCACACCAAGATGTAGAGCCATTGCCTAGAAAGGTATGTAGCAAAGCAGCAAAACTTTGAAAAAAAGCTCAATTTTTTTTCCGATTTTGTAGTTGGTCTAATAAAAGGTATCATCTCTGAACCAAGAATTCTAGAGTTTTGCATTTCTTTTTGTCTCAGATCAACACGGCTATCAAATACATCCCTCTTATCAATATCAGCATACCGTGTTAGCCTCAGATGCTTCCTGAGGCTCCCACATTGAGGCCTTTAGCTTGTTGGAATCTTGATGCAGACGTATGAAAGTCAGGTGAAAGTATGCAAAAAGGGCCAGGTATGGGCGTTTTCTCTCCACAGCTCACAGTGTTTTGAAGTTTAAAGAAAAAAAAAGACAACTGGTGCTTCACATGGCTCCAAAACTGCACAGCAGCAGGGGCAGCACGTAGAGGGTGCACATGGGTGCACTTGCACCCCCTGAGCGTGGTGGTGCACCCTGTGCAAACAGGTTTTGCTGATAATTTCAGCGGTGCCTGTGGGCGGTCACCACGCGCCACCCCACCGCCGACACCTCTGGCGGCATCTGCGGGCGGTCCATGCTTGGCACTGGCTGCTGCCGCAGCCAGCAGCACCTGTGGGTGGTTGCCGACCCCTGGTCAGTGTCATCGTACCATCCTCTGCCCCCCCCACTGCCACCAGTGCTGGCGCCATCTGCAGGAGCTCGCAGCTTACTGCCACCACGCTCCTGCCACTGCCAGTGCATCCGTGCCCCCCACAGCCACTGGGGACACATGCCATTCATGCACAGCAGTCTGTCTGTATGGCAGGAGGATCCTTCCAGTCTTACAGGCACTCACCCCCACACTTACCTTACCTCCTGAGAAGGAAGCAGTCCTTAATTAAGCTCTACACAGAAGATAAGGTCTTATGGATAGTATGTATTTGTGAGCTTTACCTTTGTAAGGAAAATGCTGATTTAGAGGGTAAATCTGTACTCCAGTTTTTTAGCTGAATCACTGAGCACTGCTCCAGAGGGGCATGCTGCCACAATTGAATAATAAATCCTTATCAGCTTTGCTTCCTGTGGGCAGCATTTTGAATTAAACTCAGATTAAATGCATGCTGTATTATGTCATTCCTTCGGGTTTAAAATTATGGCTAATATTTTAATTGCACATTTTTCCTCCTGTGGAAACAGTTCTCTAGCTTAGTGAAAAATGGATTGCATGATTCTTAATCCTAAATCTTGTAGCATTCCTTAAGTGAGAGACAATGAAATCAGCTTTAGACGATACAGGAATGAGTAACATATTTATCTTTAAAGTCAAGTCCTTGTCTAGCTTCAGGAATAAATATGCGGAGTGAATTAATCCAGCTAATTTAAGATTAAATTTGACTAACTCCAGTAAAGTACAGATACAAGCTGAAATGGATGAAATTGAAGATATCTTCAACACAAACAGGTTTTAGTGTTTTGGGGCAAATATCTAAGTTAAAGAGTTGAGAAGTCCCCATTGCTGTGGTCAGTTTACGGTGTGTGGTCTTGTGCTATGTAACTCCCGATGGACTGTTGTTTCCCTAGTGAAATACAAAGTTTTCAAGTTCACATACAGACTAAGAGAGCGCCCTAAATTGGTAACTGTTTTGTCCTTAGAGAACATTGCTTCTGCATAACTCTGTCGCCAGCTGTGCTAAACTTCACTCACTTGCAGTAAATGTACCACTGTGTAATGTATTAATAACTAATCTTTCTAAAAAGATTGCATGGTGTAGTTTCCCCAGAAATATTAAAATAAATGTTGTCATTTAATTACAGCAGAGGCCATTATAAATGAGATGATACGTAGTATCTGCATCTCGCACAGAAAACCTGAAGCATAGAGGTTTAGGGGGCGTGGGCATACAAGGGAGTGGATGTTAGATTTGAGGATTAGAATTTAGGGCTGTTTGGTTTGCAGGCCTGTGACGACTATGCTAGATGATGTCTCTGCTCTCTTTTCAAATAGCGTGTCCCAATATTTTGGAGGGGATATGAACAAAGAGTGTCAGTGATGAGCTAGATTTAAACTATAATTTCTTTTACTTGAAAGAAATTACTATCTTGATGGATTCTCCAGGACTAAACATTTGTTCTAGTGATTAGGCTTTCCCCTGTACCTTTACTCACTGTAGCCAGTGGCTTTTCACTAACTCTTGGAAATGCCCTTTTTGTGCTCTTATAGGACGGGTTGAGCATTCTACTCTATTTTACAATTTAGAAAGTACATAAAACCTAGAGACTGAATATAAAAATTAGTATTGATTAATTATAATGGTTGTTATTTATGAAGTTATACAAGTTGTTATTATTATTAATGGTTATTTATAAAGTTTAATGGTAAACCTTGCGGTTTGTACTGATGTGTATTTTTTCCAGAAGTTGCAATATCTTCCTTTTTGATCTTAGCATCTGTGTGAGCCTTTTGTTTTAAGGTGTTGGAGTCCTTTTTAGCAAACCAGATTTTTTATCCAATTCCTGATCAAGCTCCATCCACATAATTGTATCTCTGTCTATATTTAATTCTCACTGCATGTGTTCCAGTTCACCAAATATTGATTCATTCTTTCTTTTTTCTTACTCTGCCTTGTCCTTTCAGTGGGTTCCTGGTAATTCCTGGACATAAAACACCTCCAGTTTGCATGAGTTCTGTTTCTGCTTTCAGAATTGCTGTTTTTGGGGTAGAAAACCAGTGTGTGCAGACATTCAAACTTTCTGTTGCAGCAAAAATGGCTGCTCTAGGAGGAAGATAACCCAGGAACAGTCAGGGTTAAAAAAGTCCCAGGAAAGCATCTCCCAGGGGAGTGAATGTCTACATACTTTTCCCTGGCTTTAATCCTCCAGGAGTGGACCTGGGGGAAAAGGCTCCCATGCCTTTGGCGATCAAGATCATCAGTTTGGAGAAGGTGTGGGGGAGGCAGCTGCTACCTCCTGCCCCCCCTGGGATAGACTGGGAGGGGAGGGGAGGAACAGTCTTAACTGCTTCCTGCCTGGTTCTTGCACCTGAGTTTCTGGTATGAGAAGCAGGCCTAGGAGCTTTGCCACATGGCTCTTTCTGCTCCTCTCCTAGGTACCAGGAACTGAGTGCAGGGAGTGCGGCCCCCTGCCTGCTTCCCCTGGCTCCCTTACCACTCAGCTGAGTGGTGGAGTCAGTGATTGAAAAGCTGGAGGGGCAGGAGCTTGGGCAGGAGCTTGGGCAGGAGCTCTGCATACCTGTCTCCCCTGGCTTCCCCTTGCCCCCCATCCTCCATCCCAGGTGATGTTGAGCAGAGCGAGGCAAAATAGGCTGCTATATGACAGCAGCAAGACTTGCGGACCTTACTGCCTTGGCAGAATTTTCCTGCCTCACCCTGCAGTGCTCTAGGTTAGCTGCTGCGCCCCTGCCTCAAGGCTCTGGGAGTCTTGCTGCAGTGATTGAGTATTCCCCCCTCCTCCCCTCACACAGACTCCTCTGTGCCAACCTGGAGGAGTGCAAGAAGTGGGGCTATTCTCCTGTGGGGAAGAACTGGGAAGGTTCCCACCATGGAAGACTACCCCCCCCCCCCGCACTGCTGATCAGCGGATTGGTGGGATGTGGGAGGGCATGCTCTTGGAGTGGGAACCTTCCCTGGTTGTCTGTGGCAGCTGCTGCTTTCAGCAGGCATTTGACAGCCTGCCTATTTCCTAGGGAGGGGAGAGGGCAGCCTGTCAATTAACAGGCTCCCCTAAAGGTTGGGATGGCCCTGGGAGCAGCCCTCTTGTACCCCCTGGCTGGTGAGTTTGCCTGTAAAAGCTCTCCAGTCACGGGGCTGGAGGAACAATTCAGATCCTGTGCTGTTTTTATGCTGGAAGAAATTTCTTTCAGTAGAAACAAACGTCAGTACGCAGCCTCTATGTAACCTAGCAAATTAAGGTTGAGATTTAACAGTAACTCTAGCTTTAAATATGCTACAAGCATGTAATTTTCAGGGATACTACAAAACCTTGGCTGTGATGAAAGATATAATCTTCCTAATACTTGGGAAATATGATAATCAGATGTACTATGTTTAAAAAAAGTCACCATTTAATTTTTGCATTAGAGCATGAGTTGGTGAAGCTGGAGAACATATTGCTTTTTCATATTAATTAAAGGTGGAAACAAAAACCTAATGGAGTATTGGATAGTGTGTTATAGTACTGTAGGACAAATGAAGGTGGCATTTAGTACAGGAAACTACTGATTTCCTTGCTTGTATTATTTTGAGTAGATAGGGCATGTTTTGATCCAACCTTAACTAAACACAATTTTTGTTTGTCTTTAATCTGTAACCAGATAGGTAGGCCTCACATTCTCTGTCACTCTTCAGAATTATGTTCTAGGAGGTTAATTATTTTCTTATCCTGAGTGACCTCATTTATCAGACTGTTTTTGGTCAGCCTGAGATTTTATATCCCAGCAGTTTAATTGCCTATTACTGATAAAGTACAAGAAATCCAATTGCAACTTGGATAGGGACTGATGTTGCCAAAAATTATGCATCCTTATATATTACAGCATTTTTTTACTGTCATTCAGACCGTGTTTATAAGAATACATCCACAAAAGAATTTCCCTTTCTTTTTGTAGCACAATATTATCTAAAATACTGTCTTGAAGCAGGCCAATATCTTTCTGAGCCTGAAGGTCACCATGTATGCTCAGGGGAAGGGATTTATAGGACTGTGGTCAACCAGAACGAAGGAGATGCTGTGGAAGGAAAAATTTTGTGAAGCATGAAGTATGTTGTATTCGGTGGAGTGCACAAGATATTAACGGCAGTCTAGGAAGTCTTTATCATGATGATTTGTTGCAATGAGCACTCTGCTATGCCCTTTTATTGAGCCCTACTGTAGCTTACTTAAGCAGCATAACTAAGCATCTGGGCAGTGTCAGAAATTGCTTTAAACAGAACAGATCACTGCATATTTTTATGTACAGGGTTGAAGCAAATAGGTCAGTTTTTCACTTGTCGTGGAGTAGAGTTGTATGAAAATCAGTTTCTTTTCTCATTCTGTCTTCCTTCAGACCTAGTGTAAAGCAAAGGTGCAGGTGTATTCTTTCACTTATATCTTAATCATATGGATAATAAGGTGCTTTATAAATTAGCATGGGAGTATATGTAGCTGGTTTATTTGTTATTTATTGCATATTATGTAGCTTTATAATTTTGATGCATTATATCTAATGTTCCTATTGATGCAACATTTATCAGCATATTTGACCAAACTGAAATACACAATGATTTCTTATGACTTTAGGACTCTGGTACTTTAGCTACCTTTACAAAAGAATAATAGTAATGTTGTTTTGGTGACAAATGATTTTTCTGAAGATTATTTTTTTTCTGTATTAACTGGAGTATCTTGCATCTCAAATTATTAGTTTAAATTGCCCATTCTTAAAATGTTCTGCACAGTGATCCTCCACCCCCCCCCCCAATACAATACATTTGCCCAGGGTAGATAAACAATATTCCAGCAAACGAACCATTTTATCATTAATGTAGGTGACCAGTTAAAGGGACTAGCTGGTATTCAAGAGTGTCTTCTCATTTGACATTGTGCTGGGAACAGACAGATGATGGAAGGGCTCATTGCAGTCAGTAGAAGGGAAACTGGTGCTTTGTTTCCTTTTTCATGTGCTGCCTTTGTCTCCCTAAAAGACTGAAAAAATAGTCCAGAAGGAATATATGCAGTAGAACCCTGATTATTGGTTGGTTGTTTTGTTTTTGTACCCGATTCATTTGCACCCTGATTAATGCGCATCAGGTTGCTGAATTAAGGATGAGGTGCTCAGCTGACCTTTATTTTCAAGGTCAGGGCCTCTCCACTCATCTGGAGCTCATCAATGGCCTGACATAGTTAATCAGAGAAGCCGTACATACCTCTAAATATGTTGGGACAGTAACAAGCAAAACACTATCAGTATTTTTAAACACAGCCAGGCATCCAAATTGTTCCCCTTCAGCTCTTAAGAAATAAGCTATGAAAGGTAGGAAGCCAACTCCAAGTACTGTCTAAGTTGCTTGGTTTGGTCCTTCCATTGCAGTCATCCGGTTTTGGAAAAACTATGTTGCCATTTTTTGCTGAACTAAAAAAATGGCTTTGATTTAAATACAAAAAAGAGCTGGACAAAATGGGAATAAAACATCATGCTGCCCTTCTGAGCAGTATCTATTTGGGAATAGAGATGGGCTTCCTGCTCTTAAAGCAGACTTGAATAAGATATTAAGCATCGTAAAAAGTTTAAATAGAAAATTCAGGTGGGAGATATTGTTTGCTCTGGTCATTTTATAGGGAGTGTAAATAAAACTCAGCTGACTTGGTCCAAAAGGTTTTGATTTTATTTGTAGAATGTAGTGATGTACTGCACAGATCTTTTCTGCACTGATTGAAGTAATTCTAGAAGGCAGGAATATTTTGCGTGTGGAACGAGATACTTTTGGTATGCAGGATATTTTTTTCTGTCATAAAAATTTCATTTGTCATGTCACATGTTCTGATTACATTGTAACATGGGACGTGCGCGTGTTTTACTTCTGAGACAACTGTAGAAGGGATAACAATTTATCTGTGCGTCCTAGAATGAACATCTGCTGCTGCTTTCCTTTTCGTAACAATGCTGAGAGAGAGCACTCGTTTCCCTTTAGGCTGATTTTGTATACAAATTTTATCTTTGAAATAAATAAAAACACAGCCCAGTTGGTAATAACTATGGAAGTAATGAATATGGAAGCTAAAATGATCTGAGCAACAAAAAGTTCAGAAGGTCACAAGTTCTGAAAAGGAAATGAGTCATAAGAACGACAGTTTTTCCAAAGCAAATGTTTTGTCGGTATTCCTTGTATGCTTAATGTAGCTATCATGTGGTTCTATATTTAGCAAATTTGCTTAGAGCCTTGTGTGTCGAAATGAATTTTTCCAGCGAGAGTTTATCTTCTGGAAATGACAATACCTGCCATCAGTAACATCTCTGGGTCTTGGAAATCTCTCTCCAACATAGTTGCCTTTGCCCTCCCTTATGAGGAATCAAAAGATCTGGATTATCTGTTTGGCTTTCTGGCTTTATACAAGAATTAAGGGGGTTTTGGGGGTGTTTTTTGTTTTGGGTTTTTGTGGTGATATCTTTTCTTTTTTTTAATTAGATCTACTATAGAATTGCAAGAGGCAATATACAATTCGCCCATTGAAAGATACTATTGAAAAAAACCTTTGCTTCTTCCTGTTTCCTGGACACAACAGTGCTCTAACCCTGTTACAGGATGGCTTTGCACAAGTTACTTATTCCCTTTATGCTTCAGTTTCAGCACTTTGGGATTCCCTTCCACTTTGAGAAGCACAAAGAGGTCCTTGGATTGCCTTCAGCAGTACTAAAATGTGCCAAAGTGCTCTGCTACACTGGGGCAGCAGAGGCATTGTAAAATCATTGCTGTAATAGCCCCAAAGCCATTATTACAAAAGAAACATGGCAGGTAGGAAGGTCATCCCTTCTGTCCTGGGTACATAGAAATCCTAGTACTTTTTGTTTAGGTTTACAGAGCAGTTCATTCCTACCTCTGCTGCACTGTACCGTAAAGGGATCCATCTGCAAACTCATGAAAACGGACAAGAGAGTCTAAGAATCCTTACCCTTTGATTCTTCAGAGGAGCTGTCATATCTTGGCAACAGACAGTACCTCACAGTTTGATACTGTTTTAGATTTTGTAAGTCTGGTTTCGTTTAAGAATGTAAACACTTAAGTGCATGCTGACTTCGCTGGCCTCTAGATTTTTCATTGTCCTTTGTAACAGGTCTCATGAAATCTCAAGTTAGAGGTAGAAAAAAACTTCATATTAGAGTGTTCAGTCCACTAATCCTGGCTAGAACAGTATTGACTAAATGATATTTAAAAATATTCTTAAATGCCATACTTTATTGAGCGTGTCTTATTTTAAAACGGTTTTCTGCTAAGGTATCTGAAGTAGAAATTAAAAGCAGCATGGTGACTAAAGTCATTTGTTTTTTGGTTCCTGTTTACTTGAGTGCTCTTGAAGCTTTATGCTTAATACAAATGAACAGTTAATTATAACAGGGTTCTAAATGACATTTGGATGACAGGCAGGATTATGAAGCCAGCTGCTGTGGTTATAATAGTTACTTTGTCAATTATTTTATTTTATTGTATTTTGTAGCTGATGCTTTTTTCAAAGCTGCAGTGAGCCTTGTTCCTGAAGTGCCAAAGATGATCAATATAGATGGAAAGATGAGGCCCTCCGAAACATTTCTCCTGGAATTCCTTTGTAATTTCTTTTCCACTTTGTTAATTGTTCCGGTAAGTAGCTTAGTGGAAAATATAACACAAAGCAGTTAATTCAGGATCAAGAAGGCTATTTTTCTTGGTTTATCGACCAGACCTGAATTTAACATTTCCTATATGTTTTGTTATAAATTCCATGCCCGCTATTTATCAGTTGATAAAAATGTTCCCTTAATACTATATCAAGACACATGCATAGTTTTTGAAGTGCAATGTTAAACGTTTCTTGAGCACAGTCCAGTTAACTAAAACATCACCTCCACAATTTCAGAACAGCACACCACTTTCCTCCAAAGGTAAAAACGTATGAACAGCCTCTGTCAAGCCATTAGTGAATTCAAGACTGATTTTACTGCAAAAAAACCCAGCAGCCCCAAGACATTTAATCTGTTAGCATGAATATCCCAGGTGATTTTAATTGTCATGGTGCATCATGGGGGAGAAGGTTTCTGAGAGGAGATCCAACCAGTGGGCTTCTATATCAGCAGTGATATCATGAAATGTATGTGGAAGCAAATGGTGAGTGGAATCTTTAAAGTGCAGCTAAAATAAAATATACGTTCTCTGAAGCTAACGGTGCTAAGCAGGTGGACACAGTAGTCTACTGCTTTCCATTTGCGATATAGAGGAGGAGAGAAGCAGAACATGGTGGTCGTGCAATTGCTGATATGTTGTATACCCATGCTACATGAGCGCTTTTCAGCATGGAAACAACTCAGAAGAAGAATGGACCCTCTTAAAAGCCGCTGCTTTCATAATGATTTCTTTTAACGTTAAAAGGTTGTTTGTTCCTCTAGCTTTGGTGTTTGCCCAGTGTAGGTGTTCTTTCCAAAACGCATCATTACATGAGTAATATACTTGTTTTTGTAGTTTACTGAAATAATGAAAGAGGGGGGAATCTAACAAGTGTGTGTAATTTTGGAAGTTCAGCTATTAAGAAGTTGACAGCTAACTTCTTGTTTAACTCCCCCTTTGATTAGGAAGCAAGAGATCTCAAAATGTGTCTGCTAAGGCTGCCTATACTGTGATTATTATAGATCAAATAGACATTATAATTTTCTCTTAATGTGTTTTTAAAGGGGCTTGCTAAGAAGCACATTAAAAAACCAAAACAACTGGTTGACAGCTTTATTTGTATTGTGTTTTCTTCTGCCACAGAGCTGTTATCACTTAAGAAAAACAAAATCCTCTCTGATTGTCTGCCTCTCACTTGTTCTCTAGGACCATCCAGAACAGGGTGTGTTGTTTCTTGTTCGAGGACTACTAAATGTGATCCAGGATTATACTTGGGAGGAGAATTGTGATGACAAAATCCGGATTTATACTAATGTTTTGCATCTGCTCTCTGCAATGACTCAAGAGACTTATATCTACCATGTAGACAAAGGTAAACTATAAGGGTTAGTTATAGAGTTCAGTACTCTATAATGTTCTGTTGTAGCATTATATTGGTGATTTGCCAGTGCTGACATTAATTAAAATTGAAGAATTATCCTTCACAGTTTTATGTAGCATGGTGTAGAATGATCTTAAGAATTAGTTGTCCAGCAGGTATCCAGTCCATAATTAAAATAATACTTGATGAAGTATTATTGACCTGCATTGAACATGTGAAAATCCTGGAATTACAACCTGCCTTCAATAGATTTTATCAAATGTTTGGTTCAGAGTCCTTCGTATACTTGTTTGAAATAATATCTTACTGCAACTCGGTGGTCAGCATATGGCATGCTCCCCTCTGTGCTTGATCCCCAGGGGATGCGAGTCTGTTAGCCAGACTTTCCAGCTGAGCTGTGTCTAGCTCTGGCTGTAGAGACTTGCCTTGGTTTACTGTCACCAAAGAGAGCAGCTGTTAGATAAGTACAAGGGTGATTGAACTTCTTTTTTTAACAGATATTATCACTGTCTTTGTTCCCTTTCCCAACTCCAAAAGATTGAGATGAGGATAATAATAAATAATACAGTCTGTGCTGCTGATGGATTCCTTAACTGTAGAGTTTGTGCTTCCTGAAAAACATGTAGCCCTCATAGGTTTTGTCAGAGAGACTCATATAACCTGCTTCTGTTCATTACTGCAGGTGGAGTCCAAATAATGTTCACAAAAGCTTTTATTGGTTAGATTTTGCTTTTTTTTTTTTTTTTTAAACCAAAAGACTTCACCATCCAGCACAAGGTGACAAAGGCCTGCAGCCAGGCAGCAGCCCTAGGCTTCAGGAGGGCGGACTTCACTGAGCTAAGGAGAGTAGTCGGGGATGCACTGAGGTCCCGGGGGGAGCCAGGTGTCCAAGAAGTGTGTTGTGCTCCTAAAATATCATCTGTGTCTCCCTTAAACTTCCTATTCTGTTTCTATTGAGCTGACTTTTTGGTTATTTGCTATGGATATGAGCTTGGAAATTTGTAAACTTTATTTTTTGTGGATTATGTTTGGTTGTTCAGCTATTTTTCCTTAGTCTTTTAAGAAGTTTTAAACTCATCAAAATATTACACGTAGTTAACCCTGATCTGTCCTGTGGTAATTAAGGAGAAAGGGAGAAAGCATGCTCATGTTTCTAAGATCATCGAATATGCTGTAAGAGCAGCAATCTTTTTTTTTTATTATTTAAAAAGAAATGTTTTAGATATGTCAGTCAGCCTAATTATTTAGGCTATCCAACTAGTTGGTGCAGTTCCCAATAGAAATAAATAGAATTTTCCAGCAGGATCACTGTCAGATCTTTTAGAATCTATGAAAATAATTCACATTTAGATCTGTAAAGGGTTTTATTTATTCTTTTGATTGAACTGTCAGTGTGGTATGTATTACTTAATATCTCTAAATCTCAGAATGTAAAGCTCATTCCTGATCTAAAATTCCAGAATGCAGAAACACAGAAGATTATGTACTTTGAAAACTGGTGTCGTTTTAGAGAAGATGCATTGTAACCTACACATATAAGACCCTGGCTTAAGCTCTGGTATCTTCTGTTTTAAAACTTCAGCTGTATCTTGAAATTTCATAATGGAAACCATGGTGTATTTTTGTTACAGCAAATGTTAACACGTGTGGTTTCAGTCTTTTTTTGACAGGTTGCATGCATCAAGTAGTTGCCTATTAGTGCTAAACTAAAAGTTCCCTTGCAGAAAAACTAGTCCCATTTCCTAAATGGAAAATAATTCACTTTTAACTCTGCTAAAGAGTAAGTATGTTAGCCTACGCTGTACACTTTAGAGTGAAGAATATGCTTTGACATGGGTGCTATTTCTTAGTTACATTTATTGCAATATAGCGACTTCAGATTTGGTGTAGAATCAGGAAGAGAGGCTGGAACAAGTCACTTGAAGAAGGCTTGTTTGATAGAAGTTACCTACAAAGGATCCCAAGTTCCTGCTCTCAATGTTAGGGGACCCATGCGTGAGGGATGGATCACAACTATCTTAATTGAAATATTAGTCCTCTGATCATCATGGGACCAGCTATATTCTAGTTGAATGCATGGAACTGTGCCGTTCATCTCGCTGGAAGCAGGATTGGGTTCTTTGTGCCACCGATAGTTTCACAGTAGCTAACTGTAAAAAATCCATCTCTTGGAGAAGCTTCTAGTTTTTTTGTACCTGTTTCCAGTTTTCACATGGGCAGGTCATTTAAAGGGTAGCAAACAGAAACATTTCCCTACTAAAATTTTAATCTGTATATTGGAGTCATAAGACTGGAAGTCATATTTTCCAGGAGGCATTTGGGAGGGGGGAATATTATACAGAAATAAAATAAATATATATGCAATTATGTTTGGAAGGGGAATTTTTGCTTTTAAAACAAAACAGAGAAGCCAGAGGAAGTAGCAAAAGCCCTTCTGTGATCTGGATAGATTCCAGTCACTGAACTGCCATCTTCCTGCTGGCTCTTGGGATAATAGCACAACACACTTTCAGAAAAGAGAAAGAGATCCAAAGTTTGTCGTGTTTTAAGGATCCAGGTAACAGAAAAAAGAGACCAAGTTTCCCCTTCAAATTATATCTACCCTGGATTTTGCTTCCTCCCTTTTGTGAAAGATTGTTTAACATATAGAATATACTGATCCTGATGGGGTTCTTTGACCTCAATTGATATTGACCTGATATTGTTGGCACAACCTTACCTAGGAAGGAAAATCAAGAGAATGTTTCCTCCCTGGCATGACTATAGTTTCAGATCATTCAGACAGTGCTTTGACAGCCAACTTAATTTTGAAAGTTGCTGTGGTAAATTTATATAAATTTTACAGTCATTAAAAAGAAAAATTCTACACGTGTATGCTGCCAAAAATGGCTACACTTCTGTAGCAGAGAAGTAGGGGACTGGATGGACTTCTGAATTCTACAGTTCCAAATTCTTCCTCTGTCTTGAAAGCTGCGGCATCGTGTCATTCAAGGGTTTTTTGCCATGTGTCAGTAAGCTAGCAGAGCTGGGAAAAGAACTGGGGTGTCTTGACTTCTTGGTCCCCTGCTCTAGCAGCTGGACAGCTTCCTTCTTTTGGCTACACTGATTTCCAGATATAAAATAAATGTTTGTGCTCTTCAGGTAAATGGGCTGCTAAGAAGTCACCAGCCATGATGAGACTATTTCATGGATTTAACAGCCTGGAAAGAACTCAGTTGATCTGATACGGAATACTGCTCCATAGCATAGATCTACCTATAATTTTTCAGTGTGCCTAAGAAAGGGGATGTGATCTTTTCTTTGTTATGTATACAGTGGACAAACAGTACTCACCTCCCTGGAATATTCAGAAGTTTAAAAATTTAAAGTGCTTTGAAGTTTTCAGATGACAGGTGTGATGTATGCGTTTCCCCCTTAGGTCTGGGAAACACTTTTGTAGACAGCACTATGTTTATATGGCTATCTTGGAGTACCTTGCTTCAGAGACAGATTTGTGGTTCAAAAACTGTCAAAATGATTGAGAAGTATGTCTGAGGACACTGGGGTTCTTTTTTCCCCCTCCTACATAAGAATGTTATTTATTAGAAATACTGAGATTTTTCTGAGAGAGAAAATTAACATCCATAATGACAGCAGATCCTTATTCCCTCAGTGCAGATATGCATCTCTTCTTTCCTGCAGGTGATAAGTAAGTCCATGTGGGTTATTACCTAGAGATCTGCGACATGAAGGAGGAGGATGCTAGTACTCTTGTGTCTTTAATTATGTCATATAACAACAAAACATGGCAATTCCCTCCAGAAGCTACTGGCTGGTGCACTGAAAGTGCCTGTGGATGTCTAAAGTAAATTCAGCTTGCAGTGAAATAGCTTTCATGCCTGGCTCACTGCAGGTACCATTCAAATGACAGCAGTAGCAAGCAAGTGAGGTTATGGTGGATTTTGCCAGCCATTAAAACTCTACTGATAAATTAAATTGCCATAAGATTCAGAGCCCCAGTGCAACAGCCATCAGGAATTCCTGATGTTTCTGATACAAATGTGTTGGTGTTAGACATTAGGTACACAAATGCAAACTGTGGGGAGGACAGCCTTCATGTGATGAAGCAGCATTTCCCGCCTAGTTCCTTAGCTTTGGCATCTCCATGGAAGACAGTGATGCTTTCCAACCCCATGTGCAGCTGGGTGCTCTTCTGAGAAATGCTCCTGGGGTTCTCTCACACCTTCAAGGGTGCCTTTCAGCTCCAAGCCCCTCTCTGCCATCTCCATGGCAGACCAGAATGAGATGCTGGAAAGGTCGCCTCTCTGACCTACGGTGCCTCAGCTTTAAGTTGCTGCAGAATTTCCAGTTTCTGTAGAAACAAGAGACAAGTACTTCAGAGTTCAGGTTTGGGGCCTTGCACACAATCTAACCAACCCAACAAATCAGAAACACGACAGATTGCTTTTGGTCTTCAAACTGTAGTAAACTGGCTTCTGGTTCTTTGATTAGAAATGGTATACAAGAGAAGACTGAATGACGTTGTCTGTTCTGTAATCAGTTTTGTGTTCCATCTTTTACTGCTTCCAACATGAGCTCTTTGGGTTACATGTATGTGTACACATGTACGGGGCCTATCAAAAGAGAACTGTGATTTCATGTGCATCTTCCGGGTGAGTAATGGAATAGTAAGCAAATACAAAAGGCAAGGGCATTTCAGAGGGCAGAGATTTTTGTGTCTATCCTATGCCTCCATAAAATATTTGAACTCCTGAGCAATGAGTACTTATTGCACATCTACCTACCACTGTAATTAATGAGTTAGGCTTCCCTGTCATCATTTGAGTCTCATTAATCAATGGTGATGTTCCTTATAAAACCATTCTGGTTATTGACTCTAACCTGTTATTTCTTGTGATTTATCATTTTTTAAAATCAGTACAGTTATCTGAATTTAATGTGTCTCATGATTTTTCAGGTGATTTTAGGTTTTGCTTTAGAATAATGTAATTTTCTTAGTAGAGAGTGAAAGTGTATCTTTTTGAAAACTTGAAGTAGGCAACATGCCTATTGTCACAATCCGGCAGTCCTAAAATCGTCAAGAGAGAGTTTACAAAAGTGACTGATGATTAAAGAAGATTTCATATTCATGAAGAACCAGTTTTGCAGCTTCCCAAACCAATACTGTCTAGATATGTGCTATTGTTTTGTAGTAAACAAACTTTTATAACCATCTGTTAAGCTGAGATTTATTTATGCTTGCCTCTGCAGTTGATTCCAATGATACCCTCTATGGTGGAGACTCCAAGTTCCTAGCTGAAATTAATAAGGTGTGTGAGACGGTGATAACACAGATCCTGGACCACCTCAAGACCCTTGGAAAGGATGAGGTACATCTCTTCTAATCTTTGCTGAAGTGCAACATAAAATCACTTGCAAGGCTAAGTAAACAAGCTGTTCCTAAGGACAATGGACTGTAGCTATGCTTTGACTTTTGGAAACCCTGTGGACATTTGAAAAGCTAGAGACAGGTATATGGTCCTATTTTAGTTGGGTATTTACACTCGGATTAGGTAGACAATAGTGTCAGTGAGGAGTAAAGTAAAACTGATCCCCTTGCTATTTTATTGTCCTGTTGAAGAGCTGAATGTTTAGCTGTGTTCTGTACATGGCCCAGGCAGTCTAGTAGGACTGAGGAAATTCTTACTGCCCTGGTGCCAGCTCAGCTGTTGTTTTTCCTCAAGTTGTAATGCAGGGCACGTTGACAGTTCAGTCACACCAGTGATTTGCAGTGCAGGGAAGAGCCGCCCAAGCCAGCTTTACAGTAGGCTGCCCCAGTACCTGGGTTAGCTTGCCCGGGCAGCTCGGCGCAGGCTGCTGCGTGGGCAGATTCTGCAGCCTACACTGACCTCTGTGCTGCCACAGCCAGCCTACTGCCAGTGCTCCTAGGAGAGCTAGCTTGCGTATTTTTGCAGTACGCTGCAGTGTCTTTGACTGCTGTGTAGACATACGTAGCTAAGGTTTATTCAGCTACCTTCTGCTCTTGTTCTCATTCAGCTGTCAGTTCTCTCCTCATCTAACCCTGTCTTCACTTCTCCCTCAGCCCCAGGTTCTTTCTTCACTGTCAGAACCAAAGTAGCCTTAAATAGACATTGCTTGACTAGACTAAGTGAGAGTTGACCAGCTAGCCTGCTTTGAACTAAAGACAGTGAAAGCTCCTTTGAGTTATAATAGTTCTGAATACCAGAGAAAAGCATGACTACAGAATATTTGCTTTAGGTACAGGAAAGCAATCATTTTATTTTTAACCTTTTTTTGGAATGATTATATCAAAGCTCTTGTCAGAATAATGGAATCCTTGATTTGGGGTTTACGCAGATTGGAAGTAGTCTGACGTGACTGGAAGATGGCTGGCACTCTCCGTGTTACTGAAGTCACCTCTTGACACCACAGCAAAGACCCCTGAAGCCGTGTTGGGTTTTGAGTTTAATTTCTCATGGCAGCAACTCTTTTTATTATTATTATTTTTATTTATTTATTTTAATCACCTCTGTTAGACTCATGTATTTCTTGCAACTTGTTGCTTATAGTATAAAACAGGGCTGTCCACAGGCTGCCTGTGGCCCAGGAGGGGTTAAGCTGTGGCCCGTGAGCTCCCACCTGACTGCGGCCCCCCTTACTGCTCCACCTGCAACAGCAGCCAGTCTTCAGGCTCCTCCTGCATTCTCCAGCTGCTGCAGTATGGCACAGCAGGAGCTAGGAGTACTTCCAGGCATTATGCATGGCAGGAGGGGGGGTCGGGGCAGCAGTGGGGGTGCAGTGTGGCAGTAGGCAGGCACCTGGTGCAGATGTGCAAGGTGGTGCCTATTCGGAGCAGGGGAGCATGTGGTGTGGCCTGGCAGCCTGTGGTGTGCCTGGTGAGGCCCACATGGCATACAGCCTTTGCAGGGCTTAGAAGTTGGACAGCCCTGGGCTAAAGTATGGGGAAAATAAAAATCCTTGGTAGAAAGATGATGAAACTCAGGGGCTGCACTTAAGTTGTGTTATTTAGCTACTTGTCAAATACAGTTTAAGGGGATTTTTTTTCCTTCCACTTAAATGCTGGTTGTAAATTTTAGGCTTCAAAGAGGGTAACCCATAAGGTTTGCCTCCAAAAATGTACTGAGCAATATGCATTTAGGAGCCCAGGTACTGCACTGAACAACATTATCCTTTCTTTTGCTTCTTTATGCTTCCTAATGAAGTAAGTATAAGATTAACAAACCTCACCCTTATCCAGTGGTACACTCCAAAGTGAAGCATGAACTATCGTACATATAGCACCACAGTGAAACACAGCAAACTAGTGCTCTGCACCACCAAAAGAGACTTTTACTTTTGTGCAGTGCCATGAGATCGTTAACGAGTTTGAAGAATACACAGAGCTTTGGTATTAAAGATGTTTTTTTTGAAGACCCACGCATGGCAATCTGTCATTCTACCAAGGTGGCTGAGCAGGTCCTATTGGGATTGGACCTTGTGATCACAGGAAATCTAGCTCTTTGGAAGTTGATCTTTTGAATACTAAAAGAGCCTCTCTTGCTAGTTCACTGAAGCAGGAGGCAGTATAGGATGGTAAGCAGGACACCGGACACGTGATCAAAGGGGACTTACTTGTTCTCTGATCCTGGCTCTGTCTGTGCCAGGTTGTGATTTTGAGCAAGTCCCTTTGCTTTGCATCAGCTTCTTCAGATGTAAAACAGGGAATATTTGCCAGCCTTTGTGAAGTGTGCTGAGATTTGTGGGGGGAAAATCACTACCTAAGACCAGGTATCAACTCTTGCTTATTAAAGAACTCTGTTGTTGAGGAATTAGGGGGCTGGGAATGACTATTACAGTCACATCTATCTATTTTAAAGGAGCACATGGCATCAAATACCCAAGATTTTTTTTTGATTACTTCAGTGTTGATGACCTTTTATTATATGCATACTAGGCTGCTTGCTTACATGAACCACATCCCTTGTGATACTGGTTTTCCTTGGTTCATTTTATCTGAAGCCCATAAAAGGGCACTGATTTGTCTTGCAATACAATACTTTCACAAGAAATGCAATTTAGGGGCAGAGCAATGCATCAAATATTACCGTAATATGCCCCTCCTTTCTTTTTATGTTCTTTTAACCTCTCTTAACTCTGCTACTTTTTGAGCTGCTATGGCATCTGTGCTGAAACATCTGAGCTCCTGGAAAACTGTCATGAGGTTGTGTTTGTGTGGGCAAGAATGCTATTTTGAAGTGTAGGATTCTTTATAAAGGCTAAAAGTCTGCTCAGTGACTATCTACATGCACTCATCTTGTATGCAGAACTGTGGGGTTTTGCTCCAAAATCAGCATTAGAGTAGCTCAGTTAAAGTTACAGTGACTTAGTTCATGTTGCTGCAGGGGCAGGCACACAATTAAAGGGTAACAGCTTGTGATTCTTCACAGCAGCTCTCCCCTCCCCTTTTCAAGTGGTTAAGAGTGACAGTTGTCCATGAGTTTGTTCCTGTGTAGTTTGTAAGAGACATTAAATTCTAAGAGTGAGCCTTGTGGAGGGAAGGGAGACAGTCCCTTCTGGGTCACTTGGTCCTGGTCCTTTCAACTGAAAGGCCTTACTACAGTGACTCTTCCCATCACAGACAACTGCGCCTGGATGAGCGTTGACTGCACGTATGAGTCGTGAGCTGCAGGTAAGGTACAGAACAGTTCTAATTTTTTATTTTAAAGATATTAAGGGCATGAAGCTCTTCCTAAAACGATTCTAAATCCCCGTCGCTACAAGTTGGTTAGTACAGGATTCAAATGGTTTACTTAACTTCCCAGGACATGTACCATGCCTTCTCCTAGGTTTGGAAAGTATCCGACAAACAGAGGGAGCTACCAGAAGTAAACTATTTCAGTTCTGTTTCCTTGTTATTTCCAAGTACTAAAAGTCCAGACTTTTTCCAGTCCTTACTCAAATCGCACTTCAGAGGAGATGGTCTCATTTTGGTGAGTGAATTTCAGAACTGCCAGCAATTTGGAGTTAGTTTACAACCCCTCAAAATGTTTCATTTCAGCTGTGTCCTGATTCCCTGACCAGGAGCCATTGAGCAGTCTCTTGTACAAAACAAAAGTGGGCTGCAGCTTCTAGAAATGAAAGTCATATTCCTCCACCCCACTCCCCCTTTCCCGAAGAAATACAGCCAGGTCATTATGGCAGCTTGCTGTTATGTGGGAAGGCTTACTCCATGGGACGTGTATGCATTGCTAATTAATGGCAAGAGTGGCAGCCATTTTGATCACCACAGGTAGAGGTCTTCAGCCAAAGCCCTCTAGCAAAAGACAGCTGCAGCTTTTCAATGTTGCTCTATGATCTGAGCCATGTGGAGCACTGCTTTTGTGGGAGGGGTTGCCGAGGGAAAATGTGAGAAGCTCAACATGACTTTAATGGGCACTTTAAAAATTAAGTTTGAGGCCTTGAAGTGATCCAGAGCCTGACTGCCTGGCAGCATAGAGCATGGGGCCCTGCAGTAGTAAGCTCTCATTAGCTTGCCCTCCTGGGAAAGCAAGCTGCTGCTGACCCCGCAGTAGCTCCAACGTTGATTATGCTGGAGCGCGCTTCAAGGGTGCAAGTGACAAAATCAGGTTGCTGTTTCACAGTAATGGGACTCCATCTTTGGGACTTCTGAAACAGGCAGTTCTGGCTACAGCTACTCTTCAGATGTGCAGGGGGAGTGAGGAGGACTGCGCTTAGTGTGTGCATGGTGTTAATACACGGGACAGCTGATCACAAAATGACAAGCTCACAGCTGCCACCAGATCATTTATGCTTCCTCTCTTCCAGTCAGGGTCACCTCCTGCTTAGCCTGTGCTTGCCTCAGCTGCCTTCAGATCCAGCTGCTTGGTTTACCCCAGATGCTGGAACACCTCTGTAACGGTGCTGCTTATCAACTTGATTACAGATGCAGACCTTCGTCTAGCATCTTAGGATCTTCCCTAATGACCAAAAAGACATGTTAGTAAGGCCCTGAAGGACTCCATATGAAAGGAGAAGAGAAGCTGTCCCTCATGGCATCTCACAGTTGTCACTACTGTTGCTGTTGTGACTGCAGTGCAAGGTAGAAATACCAAAGCCATCTTTTACCTAATAGTTTGCACACTGAGAACTTTCTTGCCATAGGAGCAGCGAGGTCAACACATGCTGCAGTAACTGCCCCAAATGCAGAGTATGTAGCCCACAGGTGGCCAGCCTGTGGTACAGGTGTCACAGGTAGCCTCTGTGTGTGGCATGCAGCAGATAAGGGAGGGAACAGGCAGCACAGCAACAGAAAAGGCAAGAAGCAGAAAGCAAAGCAGTAAAACCTGCAGGGAATACAGTATAGGAAGCAGAAAGCAGAGCAGCACGTCAGGTAGGGTGCCCAGAGCAGGCTTAGCAGATTGGGCAGGAGAAGGGGATCTGGTGGCACTTGGGGTGGCTACAAGGCTAGTTTGTGGCACACCTGCCAAAAAGTTGTCCCCCCCCTTGTGTTAGCCCATGTTGCTTTCTGTGTGGGCACAAGTAGACTGGTCTCCAAGCTGTCTGGTTTAAACTAGCTTGGTTATCTCCAAACTCCACTGTTGTGACAACAGCACAGACATATCAGAGGAAGCAACTCTCTGAATCTCCAAATGCCGCTTTTGGCACGATGCTTTCTGAAGGTGCAGATGTCAGTGGAAGACTGGCAGGTTTTACTGGAAGACTAGAATGAATGTTGGCAGCTCCAATCATGATGTTACATGGTATGAAAGTGTATCTGGTCTAAGATGCAAAAGATGACATTTTTCTCCATTTTGCAACGTTAAATGAAGATATTCTGATCTTTCCTGGAGTGGGTAGGACAGGAGGGCCATAGCAGGTTCTGGGGTCTTGCTTCTTTATGTTGGTGTTGTCGGCAGCATTGAAAGTCGATGGAAAATGCCTGCTTAGCAGGGCTGTTCACTATTCTCTTTGGTGTGGGAATTGGAATTGTTAGTCTCATGACTTACGCTGCTGCCAAAATCTCAGTTCATTCCCTTGTCTGTGCTGCCCATAAATATCCTCCCGAGCTGGAACACCACCCACAACCCCATCTTGATTATGTCAATGGAATTGACAACATCCTGACATGGATTTCTCACTTTGGTTTCAGGTCAGTGCCATGTTATACAGACCTTCTGGAAGATCCTAATCCAGTTTTCTATGTTTCTCATTATTGTTTCTTTTTATATGACAAGGTTTGCTGCCTCTCCTCCTAAGACTGTGCGTCTCTTAGCTTTACGGTATCTGACACCTGACTGGATCCCCATCCTCTATCTGTGATTGTGTGCCTGCCTAAATACCTAAACTACAGACTGTCCCTTTTTTCTGATGGACTGTCCTGAAAGTTTTGCATCCTAAAGTGTATGTTGCATATTAGCTGAAGTTGAAATTAACTGGGACTGTGCGTGCGCACATACGCACGGACTTGTATATAAAAACAGCACAGTAAGGTATATCGTGGGAGAGAGATCTCTAACCTATTTTTCTTGAATTCTGCCCAGGAAGCTAACTCTCCACTAAGGTTACTATTAATGCTGTAAATGTGAAAGTGGACCTTTTTTCTCTTGAATCCAAATGTGTAAAATAGTACATAGCTGGTCACTCTGATTTGGAGGGGAAAATGACACCAATCACAGCTGAAAATAGTTTAAAATTTAAAATAGTACTTTACATGTAGAAGACCACTAAGTGTGCAATGTAACCATCCTGTATGCATACAGATATATAACATCATCAGACAGTCTTTGTTGCTTTTATTTTTTTCTTTCAACAGGATTGGTGTTGAACAAACTGCAGTGCTCAGGCAGTATTTCAGTTCTAATTACTCTCTGCCAACTCGTAGTTTCCTCAGAATTTGCTGTCTTCATTGCTAGTCTTCGGTTGGTGTAGTGTTACTGGGGCAGACCGAAGGGGCATGCTTGTGTCCAGGGATGGTTGCATTTTGACAGCAGTTAAAATGATGTTTGTAAGTAGGCTGTAAAAGGCTTTGGGAGCTGTTGAGATGAAAGGTCCTACAGCAGGGGTAGGCAACCCCTGGCATGGGTGCCAGCATGGCATGCAAAGGCACTTTGCTTGACTTGCAGCTCGGAGTGGATGGTGAGTAAGGGGCTGGGGCTGCGCTGCCACAAGGATTGGGCCCCTGGTGGCTCCCCTGCCATCCACCGCTGGCACGCCAACATCTTACAAGTCAAGGTTGTGGGTATTTTTGGCACTGCCCAAAAACATTGCCAACCTGTCCTACAGTATATAAATGTACTGGGAAGCTGTATGTTACTGTCACTAACATGAAGCGGGTATTTAACATGCTGAGTGACCTAGAATTTTTGTAACAAAATTTTAAGGAAGATGTATATCTACTGAAAAGGAGCCCACATGATGTGTATCGGTTTTGACTAACCTCTTACTATGTAAGTCAGTACAACATAATATTTAACTTTGCCAGTTCAACTTTTTATTCATTTTTTATAAGATTCTCATAAGCTTGTATAGCAGATCAACTGGTTAAACAAAGAATAGACTTCCCCTTTGTCTTGGGAATTTGCCATCAAAGTCCACCGGGCAGGACTATAGGATGGCTCCGAGTCACTGAACAGGCATGTTGTCCAGAGTTTTTGGACAGCAGATTGGCATATGGCAGGTTTGGAGAACTTCCCAATGTAAAGAGCAGCATGAGCAAAAAAAATCATGAGTGGCAGAAAATTAGATGCAGTTGTAAAGATCCAGTATTATGCTGTTCTCACAATTTTGCTACTACTAGTTGCCATGAATTAAACCCGCTGAATGGAAAGGATGGGACTTTGTAGGTTTAGTCCCTGAGGCCATGCTGCTGTGCCTAACACTGCTATTTAGTCGCATGTTCAGCTGGTAGCATCTTCTTTCCTGTCCTGTATTTAGCTGCAAGAATAAGGATGCTCAGGACAGGCCACCTTCTTTTTGATTCAATGCATGTGCAGCTGATTCTACTGGAAGTGGTGGATCATGGGACTTTTTGAATAGTCCTGCAAGGTATTAGAGCCATTGCTGCACTCAGTACTGAGAACATGAAGAACAGCAGAGCGGTGGTGGTGCTGATGATGTTCAGGAGTCCAGGGTGCAAGCTGTCGAAGTACATAGTCCCTGAGCCCAAGTGACACCTGATGGAAAGACTGGAGCCGGGGCAACTTCTGTTGCACCCCCTCTTAGTCATTCAGCCAATTCTAGACTAGACATTTTTAGTCAAATTGTGGCAAGATTTCAGGGAGGACAGGCACCAAAGTCCTAGCTTCCCTTAGGACTTGAATTACAGAGCATGTGTCCAGGTGTCAGTGCAATGATTCCCTGGAAGTGTGTGATCTTACAGAATGTGACTTGTTTGCAGGCTGGCTGTAAAAGTTGTGTGTGCTTTTTTTTTTTTTAACTGCAGGCCCTGAAACGCCAGAGCCAATTGGCACTTTATTTCTTTAATACCATCCTAGCTCACGGAGATCTACGGAACAACAAACTAAACCAGCTCTCTGTCAACCTCTGGAACCTTGCTCAGAAGCACGGCTTTGCTGACACCAAGACCATGGTAAGGACAGCGAGGAGCGTGCCTTCTTCAGGGAAAAAGGGTTCTCTTGGTAATGTTTTATTGGACCAACTGTACTACTGGGGAAACATCTGATAAGCTTTCAAGCACAAAGTGCCTTCCTCAGGTCTTTGTTGTTTTAGGCATCTTTTACTTATAATTGTGAAAAAGATAACTGATTACTTTCCTTCCTTAAAATGAAAGCATTGTCATTTATGTGGAGCATATTGATTTCTTTAAAGAACTGTTTGATTGGAAGATGCCTTAAGAATGAGTCCTAGGTAACACAAACTCTTTTATATTTAGGCTGCCTGAGCACTTTCCTTGCATTAAAAAAATATTTCACCCTTCCATTCAGTCTAAGAGAACTGAAATTCTGGATGCAAGGAGAATAGTTTTCAGTACCTGAAATGCTTTCTTATGTCCATACAGAAATTCATTTTCAAGAAAAGCATATGTAAGAACTTGTGCTTCTCCTCTCTTCTAGGTTAAAACACTAGAATACATCAAGAAGCGAAGCAAACAACCTGAAATGAGTCATTTTGCCGAGCTGGCATTAAGGCTCCCACTGCAGTCCAGGACCTGATAAATGTTACCCTTCCCAGGGGGTCATCTGTACAGAGGGGCGGAAAGCCAAGTCCATAAAATGTGGCTTATGCTGGGTTTTCATTGAAGTTTTAATGTATTTTTATTTTTAAGTTTCACTTAGAATGTAACATTTATTGGGACAAAGGTAAAAAGTTAAACTCCTGACATAAGCTACAATAATTTGAACTCCGTTTGTTTCCAGATGTGCCATTAAACTCTGATTTAAATACTAACATAGACCCAGTAAAGTGCATATTTAAAATTTATGATGGTATATAACTTTCCAGCCCCTAATCTGACCTGACTCTAACAAGAGAGGAAGGAAATCCACACATAAATTCAGAAGCCCCCGACTGCTTCCCATTTGCAAGGCAGCCTGTTCTCCTATGTGGAAAGCAATGTTTTCATATAACAGTCTACTTAAAGAAATCAGCACTAGTTCTAGTTGAGATGTATAGTTCTCAGATGCCTTATTTCGGATTGTTTCCAGCATTTATATGTCCATTTCCAGTAGAATCTGGACATGGCTGAGATACTACTCTTCTGGTTGTGAACAAATCTTCTTGTAATACATGGTTACAGACATGTTTATAGCTTCATTTTAATCTAAAACTGTTCTGTAATTTTCTTCCATTTTATCCAGCAATCAGTAAGTCTTCAGATGAAAATATAAATGTATTCAGAGAAATTCTGTGTATTCAGTCAAAATGAACCATATAATTGAATAAAACTGTTAATGTGCAGTTTAGTTCATCTGTTTGTTCTTTTTCACTAATGCAGTCATCATGTGACTGAAATCCTGTGATTTGTTACCTTTGCTTTTATGCTGCCTAAAAATCCTACTCTACTGTTTCTCATCTTTGGCAAGGAGCCATGATACGAGGTTGCAAACTGCTGTTTGTGCTTTAGTTTTGGTTGTGAGTTCAGGTAATTTACTGAGCTAATTTCCAAGAAATGACTAGGAATGAGTTACATAATGGAAGCAAATTTTACATAAAAATGTTGCCTTGTGCAGAGGTTGGAAAATTATATGAAGGGGGGACTAGTTCACAGGAGTGAAATTTTGGAACAACTGCTCCAGGAGTGAGGGAATGTGTAATGTAGGTTGGTTGGTTTGTTGGTCTGGTATTTTAATTTGACTTTTCACATACTCTCCTTTATGATCCAAGTGACACCTTTGATTAAAACAAGGGGTTCAAAGCCCCAAGACAAGTCTTAGCTGGAAAGTGCAGGAGCTGATCCAGGCAACGACTGCAAGTAGTACTAGATCTGCAGTGTTTTTTCCTACTTGCTTTGCAGAGGTTCAGTATTTTCAATAGTACCACTTAACGTGAGTTAAAAGTGGATGACGCCTCCCTGATACTGAAGAAAAAAGGAAGTCGACTGATGTAGTGATTGGCCTGAGGTGGGGAATGACTACTACAGTTGCCAGGCAACCACTGGATTCTGTGCAACATAATTTGACTGCGTAATGATTATATTAAAGGGTCCAGTTGTCGATGGACACAAACTGTCCATGCTGTAATACTGAGCTCACACTGAAGGGTTATAGAAGACTAAATGAGTAACTGGATGCTTAATTTTTAAAATGAAGTTTGGAAATTAGGTTTTTCAAAACCAATTGTGTAGGGTATGTAACTGTTACAAGAGTTTCTGATAGCTGCGCCACACGGAACGATCTGTGCGCTGCTTGTTCCAAGACCAGATACTGGAAACGGTCTGGCAGAAGCATAAATCCATATGGGCACCAGTGGCTCTAACTCAGGGGTGGGAAATTATTTTGGCTGGAGAGCCATTTAATGAGTTTCTGAGAGCTGTTGTGAGCTACACATGTAAAATCTTTCAGATGTTATTTTAACAAATTACTGATAAAAAAAAATCATATATCAAAAATCAAACATCTACTATAACACACTGTCATTATTTTTTTAAAAAGAGACCTGGTTTAGGTTTTTTTGAGCAATGTATATAGAAATGATTGCATAGTAGCTCATCTTGTAGTGTGTGTGTGTGTGTGTGTGTGTGGGGAGAGTAGGGGGATGGGTGTACATGTGTGGGGGTTTGCCTGCCCACTAGGTCTCCGGAGCTGGTTGAGAGTGGAGAGAAGGGAGGTGCATGCAACAGAACGTGCCTGGGCAGTGTAGTGCAGGTGCAGTCTGCCACCCCCTAACCTCGCCCATGCCTGCCCCCATGGCACTCTGCATGGGGCCAAGCCCCACCTGCTCCTACCTGGGGCAGCCCAGGCCATATTCCCACCTCTACCCACCCTGGCTCCCATGCACAGCTTCCTGGCAGAGACGACAAAAAGCAGCAGAACGTGGCTACTTCTGATGCATAACTTCTATCTGCCTGGGCATGTTTTACCCAAAGAGCAATTCCTCTAGAATCCAGTAAATTCACACTAGGTACATATCTGCTCTACACATTTAGTATTGTACTGTCATTACTGGGCTTGCTGTTTCCTTGTACAGTACAGTGGTGATCTTTCTCTTCTAAGACTGCTGTGTAGAAAGTGTACAAGGATGCTTGTCCCATTGGTTGCATGGCTGATGCAGGTTGCTGATACAAGCATAGTGCAAAACACCAGGATTGTACAGCTGGTACAGACAAGGAGACACTGCACAGCCCTGCACCCTAGTGAGCTCAGGCTCGCACAGCCTGACCTGTAAAGTGTTGTCATCCTCTGTTTGTTCTTAACTTCTAGCTTCCAGTTAAATCTTCCAAAGCACTGCAGCCACTTCCAGAGTTGCTGTCAGCCTGCAAATGATTTATGGCAGGTCCACAAGCAGTTCCCCAAACCTATCAACCACCTTCCTTGTTCTGAGTCCTTACTTTCTTTCACGCCTGTTAGTAAAGCAGAACTCATGCAGAAGATGTAATTAATGACCAGGCATTGGCTTAAAGGGACTGAACTAGGTCTAGTTTAGAAAGTGGTGGTGCCATCCCTTGTCACAACTAATGTAACACTTGGTGCATTGCTGCTTCACCATGCATTGTCTTTTATAGAGAAGGTGCACACATTGTCAGTAGTGGCACCAGCATACCTGTTTGTCTAAGCTCACTTTAATGTGCAGATTACACAATATTTTGTCTGGAGATCTGAACCAGGTTTACCCCAGTCTCTGAGCTCCACCAGCCAAGTGGAGCAGCTATGGGTGAAATAGAAACCGCTTGAGAGGGGCAGACAGATCCGCAATGGGAAGTTCAGTGTCGCCCCACAAATCCCCCTGCTTTGTGAATGGAGTTTAACAGGCTCCCTTACTAGCTGTGTAATTGTCACAGGCAAAATTTCTCTGATAACTAGGTACCTCTGAGCTAGTCTGGAAACAGGCAGGCATCAGTCTCATTTAAAATAAGCCAACAGGTGGTTTCAAAGTAAAAGTGAAGCTTAGGTACAAAGAATAAAAATGTTCACTATAAGATTTCATAGACATCAGGGCTGGAAGGGACCTCGGGAGATCATCGAGTCCAGCCCCCTGCCCAAAGGGCAGGAAGTCAGCTGGGG
>NW_017728927.1:2102319-2128000 GCF_001723895.1 Crocodylus porosus | reverse complement strand
GAAATTCTTCCTTATGTCCAGCCTGAAATGGTCTTGCAGTAGTTTATGACCGTTCGACCTTGTCATCCCTTGGGGTGCTCTGGTGAACAAATGTTCCCCCAGATCCTGGTGGTCACCCCTGATAAACTTATAGGTGGCCATCAGATCACCTCTGTATATATAAATATATACAGATCTGTGAAAACATTATAGGACTTTACTCAGGCAATGGAGGAATGTGGTGCTGCTGGTCACTACCTGGTTTTACAACACACGTGTGGTTTCAAAATAATTGAGGTGAGACTCCATCTACCATGAGTGCAGGGGCCAGCCTGAATAAAAGTAGGAAGGTCAGTGTGGGTGTTTGCCCTGAAAAATTACTAAAGCTACTTGGCTCTGCTGTTCCTTCTGCTGGATGAATTGTGTACCTGACCACTGCTTTGCAGAACCAATTTAGCTAAGAGAGAGTAAACTGGGCTCCTTGCTGACATGCATTATGGGCTCCTTACTCAACAGCATTATGTTCCAGCTGCAAGGCAATGTGTAAACCTGCCTTTAAGTGATACTCTTGGTTTTAAACCCATACAATCCCAGTGAAAGTAAGGCATCACTTAAAGATACAGATGTAAGTGCATTACAGTCCAGAATGTCTTCCTTGGGAGGAGGGGGCACTGCATGAGTTCATGTTTCAGCCTTAGCTTAGGGAGTTGACAAATCACCATATTTCCGTGGCTCATTTTGCACCTGTGCATATATAGCCCCTCTTGTTCTGATGAACATCAACAGCCAGGATCCCCCTACTTGCTTCTTAGTGTGATCCATGCCTTCCTTGAACACGTGCAGGTTTTACCCCTTTAGCAAGGAGATGAAAGCAGTTTGATGGTAGCCTGTGGGCCTGTGTGAAGCAGCTAATATTCACTTCACATTCAGCTGATTTGGGACAGTGATTCAATTCGGTGATTTGAATCACTGTCCCAATTCCATTCAGCCAAATCTCTGAATCAGCCAGGCCCACCCCCCCCCATCCGCTCTCCCAGCTTGGCAATGGCTGCCCCAGCTCTTTGAAAAAAAGCCCTGACTCACTGGGTGCTGCAGGGCTGGGGGATGATCTCTGTTGCCCCATGCTGCGTAGGGGACTCTGCACGAGCCCCCTGACCCCCCCTGCTATCCCAGCACCCCCCATGGCTGCCCCACCCACTGCGGCTCCAGCCCTTTTTTTTTGTTAGAGAGAAAAACCCCTGGACTCCACTGTCCTGCACTGCATGGGGGGGCTCCGCGGGAGTCG
Source organism: Crocodylus porosus (assembly GCF_001723895.1). Classification (NCBI taxonomy): domain Eukaryota; kingdom Metazoa; phylum Chordata; order Crocodylia; family Crocodylidae; genus Crocodylus; species Crocodylus porosus. The sequence continues at coordinate 2,126,736 of NW_017728927.1, read as the reverse complement.
TCTGAGGCTGTTGCAGGAGTGGTGAGTCCCAGGGTTTTTCTCATCCTTTTTTCTTAAAGGGCTGGGAGCTGGGGCAGCCATGGGGGACACTGGGGGAGCGGAGAGGGGCTCATGACAGCCCCCCATGCAGCATGGGGCAGCAGGGATTGCCCTGCCCCCCCCAGCAGCACCCAGTGAGTAGGGGCTTTTCTTAAATCATGGGGAGCTGGGGCAGGCAGGGCAGCCATGGGGGAGAGAACTGGGGGAGCGGGCAGGGGCTGGCAGGCATCCCCCAATAACCCTCCCCAATTACCAGCTTGGAGTGCTGCTGCAGCCACCGGGGACTATCTGAATCATCGAAGCTCTTCAAATCTTTTCTGAAGATTTGGACAGCTTCAAATCGTTTCGGGCCTTTTAATTGGTCCCCTGATTTGATTCGGATTTGGAGATTTGGCCACCAATCGGGCTGAATCTCCTCTGAATTGAATCACTACCCAAAGCTTTGCACAGCCCGAATAGCCTGCTCTGTGGTAAGAGGAAAAACAATGAGGATCAACAATACCTCAGCACAGTTGAGACTATCCAAACATGCTAGTAAGGGGAGAAAATAAATAGTCTCTTCTTGCAAAGTGAGCTACTCTATGGTGAAAGTCACCGGCATAACAACTGCTTTACTCTGCCATGCATTTCAGAACCAGAGCTGTACTAAAAGTGAAAGCTCTTACTTTTCTTCTGCATGCTCATAACCATCGGCCACTTAACACTTAAAGCTTCTCAAATACCAAATCCTTCTGGTTTGGATCTGTGCATTTGCTCTATTCATGAATATTTATAACTGCATTTCATATTTTGTGCTCTCTTGTTGGGTTGTAACGCTACAGCTAGGAGATAATTCAGAGGTAAATAAATAGCAGTTTTATTCCAGTTGTTCTGTGATTTTAACTTGCACAAGTTTTGTATGGCTATGAAAAATTCCTTTGCTTCCTACAAGACTGTCCCACAGTTTGACAAATCTGGGGCCACATCTTGTTACAACAGTTTAACTGGATTTTAACCAGAAGCAGGAATTAGCCCTTAAAGCAAAGCATCAGAACATAGATTTAAAACAAGTAGAACAGTCAACAATGCTTGTTAGCTACAGGGGTAACACTAAACATTTAAGAAAGATCACGGTAACTTTGTTTGAAAAGAAGTAGCCCTCTGATCAGGTCTCTTTCAGAGGTACAGCTGCAGAAAAGTGAGGATTTTACTTAACCTTTGAGCCCCTGTAAGTCACTAAAATCTGTTTTAAAAAGAATTTACAATAGTCTTCATTCTAAAAAGTAAACAAATACTTACAAACTTTAACCTGTCCCCAGCTATGGCTGAAGCCTCAAACCTTTGCTGAAGGAGTCATGCTAGAAGACTTCCGGGCTGTGTTTGGGCAGGTCCCTATCCCCCGTGTGCACTGAGGCTTCTAGTCACTGCCTCACTTGAGGGTGTGTCAAAAGTTGCAAATTTTGTGTTGAAAGTAAGTTTGAAATGCTCCGTAGCTTATTCCAAATAAACAGCTGTGGCAAGTAACAATCGAGTTTCCATGCTGCATTTTCATCCCTTCCATCATACTGCACAGTTCAGTCCTCAAATTTGATGGATCTAGAAGCACACTTGTCTATGTATATCTTTTTGCCAACAGGTTGGAATCCCAGGCCAACTCTTCTGTGGTGCTTCAAGTTCATGGCTTTCTCAAACTCCATATGCAGAGACTGCTTTAATTTTTCTTCCCCTTCCCTGCTCAAAGCCATGTTTGGCTTCTCTGTGATGGCTGGTGGATCTTGGACTGATGCAGAGCCCTTCTTAAAACCACCCATGAGTCTGAGGAACTTTGCTTTTTCATCTGACGTTTCAAAAGCAGCTGTGCTCCACTGGCCAAACTTGGTGTCCTGCAAAACAGAACAAGATTATTAATGAGGTTTTCCTTCAGTAGATCAGTAAAACTGAATAACACCGATGCAAACTGTTGCAATCAACAGATGTTCCAAGAAAATGCAGTATGCCAGGGTATGGCTACTGCTGCCATTCCACCTTCTTGCAGACCATAGGGCTTTGACTGCTGCGCTAACATTCACCCACGCTAACTGCAAATGTAAGGTCCTATGCGACAATGTGCTCAATTGCACACAGCACTTTGCATGCTGTAGCCTGCAATGAAATAAAGGAAAAGGTACAGCTACTAATTAGCCAGGCAAGGAGTTAACACTTGGGATCGATCACTGAATACTTGCTGCTGCTTTTCCAATCCAGTCTGTCATAGATTACTACCATGTTTTGTACACTTATACCCATTGCCTGCAGTAGAGAAATTCTGCAGGGCAAGGAAAAAAGTTAAATATCACTCTGGCGTTGCTTAGTATTAAAGCCTCAACCCTTCTAAAGCCTGTGCAGAAATACTGCAGCACTGTCCACTGGTTTGCAGTATAGATAAGCCACTTAAGGGCAATTACAGAATTCCCTTCAACTACATAATGTTTACAGTCTGTCTTGTGGACTAAGGCCCCAGGCAAACCTCCAGAGATAAGCCAGGGTATGTTCAATAACTACTGCCTTTCTGAAGCCAATAGAGAACTGCCATGTCAAATGGAACAAAATGTGCTTAATTTTAAGACCATAATGAAAAAAAATGGGGGAGGAGTAGGGGGTAATCCCACAAGAACTCTGTAGAGCTGAGCTGTAGTCATTGCATCACCTGTATTTCCTGTCTTTGTCTTCAGTGTTTCTTGGCATTCAGCTTCTCTACCATCTGGACACCTCTCCATTCAAAGACGAGGGCCTTTACAGGCCACTCTTCAATTTTACTAACTAGTTTGCCATTTGTCTTTTCAAGAGCAGATTTCAGACTTGTCACCTTATGGTGAATACTTTTCATTTCCCTATGTAGATTTAGGCAGTACCAACTTTTTCTAATGAAGTTAGCTTTGCTAAGAACAGTGGACATTTCTAGCTATGCTCAGGTGGGGGTGGGGACACTGATAAATGTGACACTGGAGTCTGCTGGAGTGCACTAATTAACACACTCCTGCAGTCTTGATTAATCAAGTCTGCTTCGATGCACTGTAATTACTACGTAATTGTAGTGCATTGGAGCAGCCTCACTGTACGTGTATAGGCACCCAATCACATGATTTCTTCCCCAGTTCGTTACTGATTATCTACTGCTCACAACAGAAATGCATCATTCATTCATAAGCCCAGCACCAATGTAGATAGTTAGTTCTCATTATTTAGCTCTGGATTTTGCTGCTAATGAAGGCAGGAGCTCCCAGCAGTTCCAGTGTTACATAGTAGAGCATCTCATCTAGGGTCCTCTCTTTATTTAGCTAAACCGTACATCTGCTCCTCCCAGATTCAGTTTTACTATGTGCTAAATGCCAAACTATTTGGGAGCTAAATTTAGGCCAAGCTGCCTAAGGGTAAAAGCAAAATTTCTACTTTTGTATGTATGGACACGAGGTTATATCGGAAGCAACTTTCCTTCTTCCCACCTCTGGTTTATTTAAGATCACTGCATTATCAGTTAAGCCTCTTTACCCAGATCTTGAGGCTGGCCTGGGAGCCACAATGTAATTGCCAGCTGTTTTATTTTTGACATGACTGACACTTCAATATCACTCTTTGAAATTGGATGCTGCCTAGCTAAATGGAACTGTGCTGGTTAATTGACGCCTAATTAAGAAACTGAGAGCTGGATAAACTTTAGAATTCCACCCATGAATTTGAATTCAATTTATGTGAAAGCCATCCAGCTCAACCCTTGGGTTCATACCAAAACCTTTAGCCTTACTGAGACAGCCAAGAAGTTACACAGCAATACTATACAAGAATTTCAGCATTGGCAACAAGCTACAAGGGCTTGTTATAAATTAAAAACATGTAATGGCCATTCAGCAGACTAAAATAGTGCTTTTAAAAGCAGGATTTCCGTAGTATGCAGTTTTTATCCTGTTCAAAGTGAAGCATCATTTCAATTTATATTTCAGCTTTTGTAGAAATAATAGTAAAGTTGTCACACAGCTGGTTCAAGCCAATGTCTGTGACACAGGCATGCTTGCTCTCTTACTCTGGGATGGAGGATGCACATCAGCACAGATGCAGAAATAATTACAGCTTTTCAAACCCTATAATTTTTTAAGGTAACTACTGGCAATTACTATACATGGCTTTTACTGCAGCATTTCCAGCTTGGTCTTTGTGAAGCTTACTAATTAGTCTTCATGGCTCCTATTCTTCAATGTGCTAATAACCACTGATAGATCAGCATCAAAGGACTGGGATTCCCTGACAACAATGTCATTTTCTGAATGACTTCAGAGTCAATTAGGCTGTTACAATTTTAAAGCATAACTTTAAAAATAAAAGCAGGGACTTCATTTCCCAGTCCTCCCCCTAAAGCTATGCAAAAATTTGCATGAGTGTTTTCTACGGTTTCTACCATTTGTTTGATGTGAATTCATACTTTCCTGGAATAGTGGCAGCCTATTCTTGCAGTCCAGACAGCTGAGATAATCCTGGCTATTAATAAGGCCCCCTCCCCTTTTGCATCCTATTAGCCTCAGTAAACGCGAGCTACTGCAGCAGGTGACACACGTTACATGCTAAATCTTCCTGGAGTCAGGGAGCAGGAAATGCAAAGGCAAGGAACTGAGAAGTGCCTGGGAAATGTGAACAGTTAAAAGATGACTGACTGGGTGGAGAAGGAGAGATCCATTTTTTGTCTTCTCACTGACCTGACCAAGCTTGAGCTGCATATCTAGCTGGAATTATTCATCTGAGACTTTCTTCCCCAAATACATTTGTCAAATTCTCTGTTCCCTCAGTTAAATGTACAGAGGCTTCTGTACTTTGACAGATACAGTCAGCATCTATTCAGGAATGACCAAATGCCTGCCAAGCTAACATGGAGACTTTAAAACACACTGGATGGGCTAAATGCTGCACTCAGTAGTTTGGGACTACCACCTTGCTCTATGCTTCCACTGCTGAAAAACCAGGTGCAAATGGTTATTCCTTTTGACAGATGTCAGGGTTCAGCAATTCGCTCATTTTCCACAACTCATGGTATGCAATTTAAAAGCACCGTACAATTAGGTCAGATGTGTCTGTACTGGCAACCCACTGAAATCGCTGGAGTTATATCGGATTAACTTTAGTATATTAAAGCCATCAAGAATTACAGCATCACACTTCCAGAGTTTTCCTGAAGTTTCAAAAGGTTAGATTTTTTTCCAAATACAAGGGACATGCTGTTGTACTAATTCTAGTTCCAATGACAGCTCTATTCATGGACTAGTGTTATTTATATTCCACAATAAATAGAAAATGATTTAGCAGCAAATTTATCTTGGCTAATTCTCTAGAGAGAAGGAAAAATGCTACTTTTCAGGACTAATGATGGGACTTAGAGGTCCGTACAATCCCCACTACTGCTAGAGTTCACTGGTCTGCTCCCAGCCTCTCTTGAGATTGGACTAATTTGTTCTGCAGCACGACCTCAAATTTGCAATCAGAAGAGAAGCTGGTGTGCCAGGCAGTGCACATGACTAGCATACAGATGGGGGGTTACTTTGGGCCATGTTATCTCATAAGAACAAGCTCTAAGTTCATACGTACAGATTGCACTTTGCTTCTGAAACCCATAGTTTTGCCAGATTCTCGGTCGATCTCTTCTTGCAGGGCTTGCCTTCTCAACTAAAAGATGGAAAAATATTGCAGTTATTTACTGCCTGTAAAGAAAGTGTATTTTTGTGTGAACGTTTTACTAACTAAATTCACAATATAAAGATGAAGGTAAAGGCGGCAATCAGAAAACCAATCTCTATTGTTAGGTGCAGCATAAGTGCATTTTCCTTTTGCACATAGTTTCAGAAGGTAAATCCCCATTAGTTTCAGATATTACCATTTCTTACAAGTAAGCATCACACAAAGCAAATATTTTGCAGTTATCAATCAATATTAATCCTTCTGACTGCAGGTAACAGCTGGGCTGACAGGGGCCAGACTACCAAACATTCAATCTTGATATGCTACTTCAAACCCTTTTTACCTGTCACTTGAGATTTATGTGCTGGCCTTGGCCTGCAGAAGGTACAGTGTTTTCCATGTGCTAAGTAATTCTCTATTTTGTGTAGCACTGGCACAGACTGCCATTTAATTTTTTTTTATTATTGTTTCTTACTTGCATAGATTGTGTGTGATCATGCTCTTTATTAGGTATAAAGATACCTCCCTGACAGGAAGATATTAGGCTTTACACAAAACTGCAGAATTTATATAACTGAGACAATACCTTGTCTATATTTATTTCATCACAGTTTCCTTTTCTTTCCCCCACAACTGCTACATCATTCTCAGATTCCTGTAAATCAAGAGGGGAAAAAAATCCTATGTCAGTATGATTAAAGGTGTAATCTTGTTATAAAAAAGACCATTTTAGCAGAAAAAATTTCCAAACCCAGGCCACTGGCAATTAGCCACACAGTGCCCTGTGGACAACAGCCATTACTATGAAAAATGTCATTACACCAAAACCTTTTCCAGCCTCTGCCTATACAAGTTGAATCTTTTTACGGTGAAATATCAGTATGATAACATTAGCCAGGCATTTCCTTGAAGTTTATTGTAATGTTATACCAGACAAAGAAATATCTACAGGAATCCGTAACAGTGACATTTCTATATGAGTCAGTTATGGAGCCCCCGTTAGGCGACCACTGATTTATCAAACCCTTTTTCTTGCTTTATAGGCAAAATCTCTTCACAGTAAATTTTTAGGACAAAACAGAGCACCATCATAAAGGTGGCTGTGATGAGATTCTGCCTGGATCTATTCATGTTATGTGGAATTTACTTAGCACCAAAAATAATGCGAGAGCAGGCTCAGATGAGACGGACTAAAACCCAGTCAAGTATTAGGTAAGAAGAGACCATCAACTTCTAAACTGAAGATGACAGCTGATCCTGTGCAGCTTCTTGGAGAAGTTTTCTCCAGGGAAAGAGATCTGCTAACGCTTTGCATACCAGAAACACAACTTTAATAAAAGTCTCTGGACATCTGAAACCCTTTCTTCACAAGAGACTTATAAACCTCAGAGGAACACATTATAATCTCCTGTGCACATGCTGGTGATGCAGCGACACTTCAAATTACAGTTCTGTAATAATCAAAACCTGGCCACATCCTCCACTGTGTAAAGAAAAGGCTGAGCTGACTGCCATTGAATCTGTGACAAATGTCAAGACATGGAAAATACAGAGAAGACAGCTCACAAAGGTCCCTCTGTTATCAGGTTTGTTGTTGTGCATAATGGTTAATCAAGAATAGGACCTTGTTGTGCCAGGTACTGCTCCCAGAGCCGTATATGAGCCCTGTCCCAAAGACATCATGGTCTAAATGGAAGGCACAAACACAGTGTGGGGAAGGGGGTACCAACATAAGCAAAGAGAACTGGGTGGCTGCAAATGGTATATTGTTTTCACATTCTTGTTTTGAGTGAGTTATGTTGGAAGGGTGTCACTACTAGGGCTCTTTTTGCCAGAGCCCTCCAAGGACTGCCACTGCAACTCGTCCGATGTGCCTCTAGGCTTTATTCCCAGCCTCCTCCCTGTACTACGACCTGAGAAGCGGTTCCTTAGATGTGACAGCAGCGACCTTTGGGGGCGCTGGCCTCCGCCCCTCTGCTGGGCGCGGGGGGCGTTCGCTTCTGGAATCCCCCTTGTTCGAACAAGAATTCCAAGGTTGCTCCTCTCTCCCCAGGGTGGCAACACAAAACACACCCTCTCTCTTTGTCCGCTACTTTTATCCATTTTTTAATTCCAAACTGTCCAAACCGTTGTCTCTATGCCAAGAATCCCTTATTTGGTGCACCAATCCCCTGGCACTCTGCCAGCCACATTCCCTATAAGAAAACCGGTGCTCACCTACTGCCCAGTCACAGCACTCGCGCCGCCCAGAGCCACAGCAGCACTGTTCAGTGTTGTTGCTTGGTCCCGGGAAGGCCTGGACTATGGCTAAAAAGCCTTACCATAACTCAGTTTGCCAGCTACAGAAGCGATCATCCATATGGGGCGAAGGGAAGGAGTAAGAGCCAGAAGGAAGAAGCCAAAGAGAAAACGGCAGGAGGGAGGGGTGGAAGGGTGAGGCTGGAGCAAACAGCCAGTTCTGTCTGTCCAGGGCAGACAACTCCAGGCTCAACATACACAGGTCCGTGCCTCTGCAACTACTCCAACTAGCTGCTCCTCCACAGCTTTCTGTCTAGAGCCTGCAGGAGCAGATGGCATGCAGCTAAGGAAGGGAGGTTCCCATGCACAATTCTGCATGCAAAAAGTTGGCCTGGATCACAGGTACCCTCCAAACCTTAGTCAGCAGTGCTCTACTTTAGTGGCTTCTGTACCTTCTGGTTCTTCTCTGCCGTTTCCCCCAGCCAGTAACAAGGACAGGATTAATGGACAGCCAGTGTAATTGGATACGTAATGAAGAGCCTGGGCTAGTGGAAAATTAACTGCGCCACAAGCTTTTGACAAGCCTGGAGAAGGTGGCCAGAGGAAAGATCTATTGAGAAAGCTACCACAATAATCCAAGCGTGAAATAAGCAAGGAATGCCAGGACAAGGAGATTTGCAGCATACTTACAGGAGCAAGGGCCGCTATTACTTATGGTTGTGGTTTGTTTTTAAGGCAAGCCACAGATAATTCATTTCCATATCTCCCTTTCATGCACAGACACATAAGGACATCTACCCCACAAATGAGAAGGAGATGCTCTTCACTACAGGAAGAGCCCAGGCTCTTAAAAAAAGAGAATTTACTTCTTGATGGCCTAGTACTGTCTCTTCAGATTTCTTTAAGACAAGAAAACAAGCAGGGATGACAGGAAAGGACCAAATTCTGCTAACAACTGCCAAGGACTTTATAGCTTGGAGGGCAGGTGGCAGGCAAGAAAGGAGGAAGGGTGTGCACTCATGCTAGGTAATTCCCAAGGAGCTGACCCCCTCCAGGTTACCAAACAGTTGGCAGAACCAGGCTGTCCTTTGGGCTGCGCTGAACCCATAGAAGGTGCATGCAACAACCCTTTGCAGGAACCAGCCACCAGCAAATAAACAGCTTAGCAGCAACTGAGAGGTGGGCTGGGGCATAGACTGCATTTGCTCTGTTTTGTCCAGTGTTACTAGTTATGACTGGACTACATAAGGGTCATGAAGTCTCATTAACAAAGGCACCAGAGACTTTCTGTTGTGAAACAGTGTTGTTTTAGTGAGAACAAAAAAGATACTTAGTGTGGGGCTTACGCAGGTGGAAGTATGCACACAAAGAATGACCACCATTAAGAAGGAAGGCATTCGGTGATCGTTACCACTATTGTTTCCTATTGTAACCACCCTGTCCTGCTCCTATGGACACCACCAGCAAACTTTGCTCAATTCAGCAGGAAAAGGACTGGGCCCTTGGACACCACCACAAGCTAACCGCTATCATTTTGCTCTCTCTTCACACACATTTCAAATTGCCAGCCCAATCAATGCCCAAGCAGGCCTATGTCAGTATGCTAAAAGCTCAGTAGTCAGACCCTCAAAGGAAGGGAATACTAGGGACAGTTCAACTCACTGTTAGAAATGTGATTTCAGAGGTTCAATTCAGCCTTTGTACGGGGACCACAACAAAGGAGCTGGAACCTCTCCATCATGTTGGGATCCCTACCTCCAAACAGGCGTTCATATGGCTGACACACAAAGTATGCTGTCAGAGCTACATCAATAAGATTAGTTTCCACTTACGCCAAATTCATTCAGGGATAATTATATTCAGGGGGGAAATTGCAAGTCTTAGCTACTAGCTGGAATCACTGCATATTGTCTAAAAAAATAAAACAAAAAAACCCCTTGGCCAGCGTGCTTGCTCCACAAGCAGATCAGTAAATTTTCTGAGAGATGCAGCAGTGTGTGACATGCATTGGAGATGAGAAACTGGTCCAGAATTGTGACGCAGTGAAACAGGAGACCAGTACTATCAGCAGCATGTTACAGCAGTGTTAGCAGGCCTAACAATAGCCAGATTTCTAAATCTTGAGAGGAATCATTGGGGAAGGTTTTGCTATTAAAGAGGGCTGGACATGAATAGAAAAGACAAAACACATATCTCTCTCCCTATCTCCTGCTGTGTTTTCCATCTAAATAGTTCAGCACCATCATGCAGTTGCATTTATCACTATAAAGCTTATCTTGCCTTTGTATGCATGTGAGCATGCAAACAATGTCTAACAGTCTCAACAGAGCAATATCAATTTAATTAGAAAGTATAACCCAGCAATAAAACCATCTTGTCCTTCTAAAGGTCAAAAAGAAAAGTCTAATAAAGGCGTCTACATCCCCATGTCTCCAGTTACCCAATGATAAAGGACTTATATACATACAACCATACATCCTTCCCGAAAAAGGCTATTTCTGGACTTCCATGTAAGTAAAAAATCCACTTGTACACTGAAATGTAGACTCAAAGTATTGGATCTTAGAAAGCAGTGTGGGTTTCTACAGAATCCAAATTAAGGTACAGGGAGACATACCAAAGCAAAGTACAGTAATAGGTTTCCCAGCACATACTTAAGTTTCCAAGTGTGTTAAATATAAATGGTATCCCAGGCTGAACAACCTTGGGAGCCCATCATGACCAAACATATTGCCAATCTTAACAAAAAGTTGGAGGAAGTACTGCAGCTCTCCCTGTAACTGCTGCAGCAAGCTGCCAGCTAGAAAACACTGCTCCAGAGCCAGCCATGGTTGAGGAAGAAGGCTAATTTTATAGTGTTATGTTGCATGAATTGATGGTTAGCGGAGAAACTAAGGCTGTAAATTCTATTCCCTGCTCTACCACTGACTTATAGCGTGGCTCCAGGTACATGGTATCTTATCTGGACCTAGCTTTTTCTCTGCTGTAACACCAATGGAATATTAATTACTTCTGGGAGCAGCTGAGACCAAATGTATGTAAAGCTCTTGTAGAATCTAAGCAGCTCCATGTAAGTATAAAGTATTGTAGAAATCCTGCCATCTAGAATTTGATTTTTAAATGTGCTGAGGCACCTGCAGCTCCCATCAACACTGAGCTGTGTGTTCTTCATGCTCATGGCAATCGAGCAGGTCTCTGGCAAGTAAGAGCCAGATTTTGAAAGGTATTTAGGCAGGCAAGATGCAGATAAGGAGCCCACTGGGATTTGCACAAGTGCCTGGAAATCAGTGGAATTTATACCTGTAGGCACTTTTGAAAATCTTAGTAAAGTAAGGTATCTTTAGGTGCTTATATATACTGAGATATTTGGCCGTATGACCATAAAAGGAGAAAGGAGAGAAAATAATAAATGATCATAATAGCATGCTACCACTATTTTTAAGCAGTACTAAATATTTTGAAAGCCTTCACAGAGGAAAAAAAATACTGCTTTTTGTGGACTGTTTTTTTAAGGCATGTCAAAAATGTTTCTAGTCACCCCTGCCCTTACCACAAGGAAACAGGATGTGCATTTCCCCAAATACATGCCACATACAGCAAGCTCATTGAGAAAGAACAGTTAGGGCATCACGGGGTTGTAGTGTGTTAAGAGTGCACAATGAGATTTTTTAAGTCAGCCAAAGCAGATTTTACTTCTAGTTACCCTGGACAAGTTGGACTCCTGGAACTAAAGTTTACCCATCTCTTAAAATACCCAATTTTTCATTTTGCCTTTTAGGGATTGTTTTAATTTAGCAAGTTTCCTTACAGATCCTAACATTTGATCAGTTGAGGTTTGTAGGTGAACATTTTAGACCTTGTCTACACTTGGGATTTTCCTCAAATTATATGTTCACAGTGGGCATTTTTCCCACTTGAAGTTTTCCCTTTGCTGCTACAGGTAACATATTTCTACCACTGGTGGTAACAGTGGGAGAAACTTAAGAGAAAAAAGTAAGTTTAGACAAGGTGCTAGTGGACACTACCAGGTTAGCATCTTATCTATTCTAGATGGTCTGTTTGGATGGCCTAGTGGTAAAGACACTGGCTGGCATGGTAGTCCACACTACCATTGCTGCTATTGCCATTATTAGTGACAACGGCAGAGATATGAGAAAATGTACATATATTTTTAGTGAGGCAAGGCTTTCTTTGTGGTATCTTTTTTGGGACCAACTGTATAGTTGGGAGAGAAATCTGACAAGCTTTCAGGTCGACAGCACCCTTCTTTGTGTTGTACGGTGGGTGGACTCCCCTCCCTGCCCCTCGGCACATGGCCTTCTTCCCAGGTATGGGTGATGGCTCGAGGTTGCTCAACTCCCTTCTGTTATCATCAAGGATCCAGGTTTGCCATTTCCCACAGAAAAAAACACAGACCTTCCCTTTTAACTGAAAAAAACAGATTTCTCATCTAACAGAGAAACGTGGATTTGCACTTTTGCAAGGAGCTCTCTACAGGTGGGCAGAGTTCCAGCCTGCAAGAGGCTGGGGGGAGCGGGAGGAGGGCGCTCTTGCAAGAGGCACCCTGTGCATGTGTATGCAGATGGCCACCAGCCAGCCTGGAGAGCAGCTCCCACAGGTAAGTCTGGTGGGGGGATTGAAGCCCCCACAGGGAGGGAGGCAGGGTTGGGACTGTTGCCCAGCTGGACAGTGTGTGGGGCTTCCAACCCAGGGCTGCAATTCACAGGTACAGGACCCTGGCAGGGAGTGTGATGGGGCTGTGGGCAGCTCATGTGGGCGGAGTGGAAGCTGGTGCGGCTGGCCCCCTGCCACTGCACACACTCCTGGGTGGGGCGGGGGGGGCACATGCCCCCCAGATCTGTGTGTGGGGTAGGCTGCAACTCTGCATAAGGTACCAAAGTAGATGCTCCTGCCCTGCTGCCTTCCCCCTGGGGCCTCCATGATCCAGCAGGTAGGACCCAATGTGACATGGCAGAGCAGGGCTGGGAGGGGAAGCTCCTTGCTGCTGTAAGCCCCATGCCATTCTGTCTATCTAAGCAGCAGTAGGGTGGCAGGGCAGTTGTGCCCCTCAGTGCTGCCGGGAGGAGAGTGGGAAGCCTGCATTTCTGCCTCTCCTCCCCAAGGGCTCCACTCCAGCCAAGCAGCATGTGCGGGAAGGGAAGCCAGGCTCTGTGCTCTGCTTCCTGCTCAGGACACAGCAGCCACTGCCGCCTCCCATGGGTGGCAGCTGGGGCTCAGGCGCTGCTGTGAGGCAGGGGGCTGCGGATGTGGGTCCCTGGCTCTGTAGCTCTGGCAGCTGGGGGGCTCATCTGGCAGGGTTGAGAGGGACAGGGGGCTGCAGGTGGGGGGTGAGGGTGATCAGCAGGGCTGGGGGCTATGGCTTGAGAGTGCATCCTCATAAGCAAAGGGGGAAGCTCTGATTTTCCATGATAAAAAAACCCAAAATCCAATACAAAAATTTATAGGTATTTAGAATTAAGTTTATTACAGTGAGTGAGGCTTCCAAACTGTAAATATTGATACACACACACATATATAGTGGCGTCTCATTTTAATAATGGATTTTTGGGTTTTTTTAATCAGAGAATGTGTGTATATGTATGTGTGTGTGTTTGTTTATCAGAGGATTTGTGATTTTTAAACAGAGAAAACCAGGATCCCTGGTTATCACTGCCACCACCACTTCTCTCAGCCACAACCTGGACCATCCTGGCTACAACGCTGCAGCTTTACTAAGGTTTCAGATATAGGCTTCCTTTTTGTGCTAACTCTTGCCAGTTCCACAGGTAGCTTATGTTTTACATTTTTGTTACTGAAGCACTGACTGCAGCAAAAGGCACAAAACAACAGAAGAAAACAAACAGAAACCCCACTAAAACTTCCCTCAGGACTGTTGCAAGTGAAACTATTAACCTCAGCTCCTGAAAGCTGTTCCCATGGTTTTTACCCACATCCCCGCCACAACCCCATTTATTTTCCTGTAGCCCTGTGCAGACACAAAGGTCCATGCACACAGAGCAGCTTGTAAAATAGATCTGGTGATTTGGCTTTAATATGCAGAAGAAACACTTGGAGATTTGGTGGGAAGATGCAATAAAAAAAATGTACTTGGAGCTTACCACTGCCTCACTATCAGTTTTTTCTTCCTTCATTTTGATCTTTTTCTTCTTTTTCATGCTTGGCTCTTCGGCTGAAGTCTCTGATCCCTGTTTCTTTCTCTTCTTGGGTTTCTTCCCCTCATAGGGCACATTATTATTTTCACATGATCCTCCATCAATGCCATCCATTGCTGCACCTTCCACTGCCCTTGTTTTGGGTTTCTTCTTTTTATTACTTTTAACTGGTGTGACTTTCCCACCCATGGATGCAACCTTTTCAACATCTGAAGGACTTACACACTTAGTTACTTCCTCCTCCTCTTTATGAAGCTTCTTTTTCTTTTTCTTGATTATTGCACTATTATCTCCAAATTTCTTCTTGCGTTTTTTTCCAGTGAGTACTTTATCTTGGAACTTGTCTTTTTGGTGTCTTGGGAGGTATTTATTGGGAATGCTAGAACTGTGGTCCTGATTAGCCTCACCTGCTGGCAAAGAAATGGTTTTGCTCTTCTTGGTCATGTCTCTGTTGCTTTCAGAGTTCTGGACAATATTCTCTCTCTCCGTTCCCGGTATACTTTCTTGGGAACTGATGTCTTGCTTATTTTTCAAGTCACCCGCTGGGATGTTGTGTTTAGAAGTCCCAAGATTATTGTCCACGTTACCTTTCAATTTTAGTAGAGAGGTGTGTTTATCTTTCTTTTTCTTCTTTTTTTTCTTCCGTATAACATTACCCGATTCATCATTCCGGACAATCCCTTTTCTCTGTTTTTTACTAGTGATTCTTTCCTGAGAATTGTTTATATGCTTTTTTTGCAGTTTTTTACTAGAAATGTGACATTCACTGCTTTCATTATAGTTCAGTGTTAAGGAGAAAATATCTTTGCCTTTCTTCTTTTTCTTTGTTTTGGTTACCTTCCTGTCCCCTTCAGACTTCTGGGTGATATTCTTCCTGGGTTCTTTACCAGTGAATACATTTTCCTGATTATCTGCTGTGTAGTTTTTCAGATCTGGGTTGCAGTTCTGACTGTTTTCCAGTGGTAAGAAGTAAAGACCTTTGTCTTTCCTTTTCTTTTTTTTGAGAAGTTTAGTTTTTTCCTCTGGTTCTGTTAGTGGCTGGGAATCTGGATGGCTTTCTACATTCACAGAGTTTTCAAAACATGCTTTTTTCTTAGACTTAGAGCCAACTTTCTTTTTCTTAGAATTCACCCAGTCTGAATCCTTTTTTGCCAAACGTTTCTTTTCCTTCACCTTAGGTTTTGCTTGTGATTCACACCGGATGCCCTCTTCAATTTTGATGTCAGTTTGACTCCCAGTGGTTTTCATGGGTTTTGGTTTTTTCTTACATGCAGTTTCTTTGTCATTACTCCTTCCCTCTTTCTTTACTATCATTCTGAAAAAACAAATAAATGCACAGCTCAAACATTATACCACAGACCCCTTTGTTTAGCGCTTCACTCTTTTCAACTGTTAATGCTAAGTGTAGCACTTGAATTTGGAGGAAAGAGAACAGTGGCCTCATTTGCAGACATGCACAGCATCCAGCCTCCAGTTCCCTTTGCCTGCATCCAAAAAACTGGCACGTAGCTTTGAAGATCAGAACATAAAAGGTGTTTTGTACAGAAGAGAGACCCGTTGGGGATTTCTTCTGCCTGTGCTGGAAGCAAGTGGCAGCTACTGCTGAAGCTTGTCGTAGCTGGCATGGCTTTTCTGAGCCCTTGAATAAGGATCCTTTTCAGAGAGCTCTGCTGGCAATGTCATTAGAAGCAACTAGTAATGGACAGGCGATGCCTGCATGGGCATCCTGTTATCCAGGGCTCAAAGGTGCGGGCGATCGGGGATGAGTCACACCACAGATGGGCTCAATTACATCCAACCACAAGTTAAGAACAGAGAGGAGGAGGGACTGGAGGAGTCTGCAAGAGACGCCTGGAGCAAGCAAGCTGGGAGCGGAGCGAGCCTCGTGTCTGCTGCTTGTTACCACAAATACAGCCCCGGGGCAAGGAGGCGTTTGGCTGCAGCAGGCTGGGCCTGCCCTGCCCCCACTTCCCCCTGCTGCCGCCCGGGACCGCTAGGAGACAGGCGGCCCGAGCCGTGACAGCGCTGCCCCTCCCGCGCGAGCCACGCACAAAGGACGGACCCGGCCTCGGCTTCGCCTCTCCTAACTACGGGAAGCGACGGGAACGAGGGGAGGCGGCTGCGCCCGGCCCGTCCTCTAGCCCGCTCCTCCGCCTCTGCCCGCAGCGCGGCGGCCGGGGGCCGGCCCGGCAGCTACAGCCCCCGTCCCGTCCCGTCCCCACGCCTCCTACCTGCCGCGGCCCCACGTGCGCTCGGCCCCGCCCGGCCCGACCCGGAAGGAAACGGCCCCGCGCGGGCTGCGCCGGGTAATGGCCGGGGCGGTTTGCCGGTTGCCATGGTGACCCCCCCATGGCGGCCGCTGCGGAACCGCGGAGCCTTTGGGAGCGGATCTGCGCAGGTGGGAGCCGCCCCCGCCCCGCGGCTGCGCCCAACTCCTGCCCCTGCCCCTGCCCCGCCTCAGCTATTGCTCTGCTCCCTGCCCTCTTCTCTTGCTTTGCTTTCTCCTTCCTGTCCACTCTGCTTTCTGCTCCCTCTGCCCCCTGCCACCTGTGGCACCACACGGCGGGTTGCCCCCCCCCGGGCTAAGGCACGGGGCGAGGCGCCGGTGGGCGGGAGACGGGGCAGGAGAGGGCAAGGCGGCTCTGGCACTGGGCTCTGAGCACAGGCGAGCAGGGCAGAGCTTTCTGCCAGGGGTGCAGAGGAGGACTTGGCAGGAATTGGGGCCTGCAAGCCTGGATGGGAGGCCAAGTGGGGGGCTGTCTTTCAGAGAAGCTGCCCAGAAAGGACCTGCGAGGGTAAGACCTACCTTGGATGTGAGGCCCGCCCCAGAGATTCAGAGCTGACACCCAGGGTACCGATGTGAGAGCACGGGGCAGGTGGTGCTGCCCATCACAACAGAGGGAGGAGGTTGGGAGGGATGAGCTAGGGGTGCTCTTTGGGCTGGCAAGTGACCTGTCTCATTCCTGCTTTTTTATTTTCAAATCCCCGCCTTTCCACTTGCTGGGCATGACCTGCCACTGCCAAGGCAAGGCTGCAGCAGCCCTGACTCCAGTATTTGCACTGGCCTTTTAGTGCCTCATTGACACAAAAACACAATAAAACCAAATAAGAACAGAGCCGGCTCTGCAGACTGCATCCCTCCACGCAGGTTGTCACTGGTTCGAAGCGTGCTGGAGCACATGCTGCTCACAACGGCAGAGCAAGATGTTCAAATCTCTTTTTAATAAAAATTGTATATTGCTCTTGAGATTTATGTTGTCATCAGGCATTCCCAGTAGGATTGTATTCTTGTATTATGCACTTGCAGTGGGGCCAAAGGTGTCCAATTTATTACACGCATAATGAAGCGATAGTATTCTCTCTCTTACGATGCGGTAATCTGATTCCTGAGCAAATCCAGCCTTGTGGTTTATTGCAACAAGGGAATCGGATTATTGCCTTGTAAAAGCAGAGAGGCAGTGATATGGCTACTGTAATACCCGCTTAATTAATACAAAATTAATAAGATTTGTTTCCAGCTTCTTTCCCAATGTCTGCAGTGTACACTAGGAACTTTCAGGAAGCTGAACCTCATGCACCAGTCATTTAATTGTATCTATAAGATCATTTATTAATTTGGTCATTTATAGTGTCCCGAAGTGAAGCAGGGTTGTTGGAGTGAGTAGGTGCTTTCATTTAAGTAGTCTTAGAATAAAATGCCATCTATCCTAACTCAGCTGAATGGGAAGATAGGTATGGAGGCAGTAATGCCACTTAAGGCATACTTAATTATTCAAATGGTTGTCTGGGTGATCACAGACTTATTTTGTGTTTAAGGTCCTGATCTTGAATTTTGATATCAAGATGCAATCTCTACTTAATATACTCACACCTGCTTTATATAAAGTTAGGTAGATATCATTCCAAATATTTAGGGGTGTAGCAATAAAGATATTTTGGGCCAATACCAACAACCGATTATTAACAAGCTATATCAGCCAATACTGATCCAATTACCGATATGCAGCCCAGCAGCTTGGAAAGCAGCATCTAGCTAATAAGACTGTTGGGGGCAGGGCGGCAGGAGCGTGGTAGGCAGATGGAGGCCTCACAGTAAGAGAGGAGGGGAGCTGGGGCAGCCACTACCCAGCCAGGGTGAGGCACAGGACAGAGCCGTGAGTGGCTCATCAGGGGGGCACAGGGAGGGGGAGTGGCTCCTGCCATTGCATGGACCCCTGGGGGAAGCGTAGGAGGCGTGTGCCTCCTGGATTTATGTGTAGGGCAAGGGTGGGCTGCCACTGTGCACTCAGTGCCAGGGACTGCGCTGGGTTTTTTCCGGCAGGGGGTGGGGCTGGACCACGGCTGTGCTTGTGGGTTGCTTGAGGTACTCTGTGGCCCCTGCCTCCCAGCGCTGCTGCCAGCCCAAGCTCAGCCCCAGGCCAGCCCTCTCCACAAAGACCCTGGCACGGCCCCAAGCGCAACCTGCCCTCACCCCAGGCACAGATCCCAGGGGCACACAACCCCCTATGTTTCCTCTGGGGGCATACAGTGGCAGGAGCCTCCCCATTCCTCCCAGACAAGCTGCTTGCAGCTCTTCCCTGCAACCCATCCCAGCTGGGCAGCACCTGCTCCAGCCCCAGCTCCCCTCCTCCCCTACTGGGGAGGCCTCAATCTCCTCCCCACCCTGCACCTCTTCCCTCCCCCTGCCCTTTCCCCCCCAACAAACTTATCAGCTGGATGCTGCTCTCCAAGCTGTACTCCTTGATCTGCCCTCCAAGCTCTCCATGCTGCTCTCCAGGCTGCGCACATGCACACGGCATTTATTGGAGACATTGGCCACATCAGCCAAAAAAGGACAATGGCTGATAATGTCAATTTTCCTTTTATTGATGCCAATACAATATAGACCGATGTATCGGTTCACCTCTACAAATATTTTAAGAAGGTAATATTCTCAATCAATAATCTGTAGCGTTTCAGTGTTGCATTTCTTAATCATATATTCCTACTATCTGAATAAAATATATTTTTTTTCCTGCAGAAATCTTGGAAGTTGTTAGGAGAACTTCCCACTTAAAAAGCCTTTGAGCTCTTTACCATGGCTCTTGATTTTATTTTTTTAACTAATTTAATTTAGGGGGAAATTATATTTTTCGTCCTTATTGCTCTCCACTGAATGGATTTTGACCAACTGAGTCAACTGAAAGACTCCCATTGATTTCACTGGGAATTAGATCTGGTTCCATGCCTGGGCAAATCGGCCATTGCCATAAATAACAGATTTGAAGGATGAGAACACAACACCCAAGACTGATCTGCCATGCACATGTTCTAAAGGAATTCTGCCCTTAGGGCAGAAGTGTTACCTACTGTTCAGCATGGGGCTAGGATTCTGGACTCCTGCTGGATCTTATCTCTTAAATCTGATTCACTGATAAACTCGACAGGTCACATACCATCTTCCCAATGATTTATTTATTTTTCTGCTGTAAAAAGGAACTACCTGATAGAGCTGTAAATGTTTATTAAGAGCTTCAGATGAAAAGTACCCATGAGTGGACAGAATAATTAATTTCATGCAAGCACTACCATTTTATTTATACCATGCAAAATTGCTGGTTTAGGACAAACAGCCTTTCTTCAAGAGCAACTTGGCAATGCTGACCTTGACTCTCCAGGATAAGTGAGTCAGAAGTTCTAAGTCATTTTAACAAATTAAATTCCATCTTAAATTCATTCGTCACACACTGTTTTTCACATTTTCAAACAAAATGAAAAAGCATTTAGAAAGTAATATTTATGTGACTCTATTCAGAAAAATAGCGATAAAATCCTTATTGGAATGTGAAGGGGTGTTTTGTTTTGTTTGTTTTTTCCTTTGTAGAGTATGAAGCAGAGCAACCTGCTTTTCCAGGCCTTTCTGAAGCAAAACAAGACTCTGTGAGTATGACTTGAGAGAGAAATCCATCCAGGGAACACTTTAAAGGTTTATTGATTTTCAGTGATAAAGATAAAGCATTTGTAAAGCATCCCTGAATTAATTACATGAATATGAAACCATGTTCTGCAAAAAACTGTTGTTAAGCATCAAACCTAATATTCCACAGATTGCTGCATTTCTTTAATGAGACTCTAGTAAGGTTGCTAGGCCTCAAATTCGCTTACCAGCTGTGTTTTGGTTGTCATGTTGTGCTGTCCCTTTGGTCTGTATGTCTGTTTCATGCGTATGAATTGGCAGGATACTGAAATACGCAAGTGTTTTATTTACTAAACTCTTCCCATCAGGCAATGGCCTGTGATATACAAGAAAGAAGCAAGCAGGCAGAGTAAAGGAATGATGCCCTGTTTACACATATGTGCTGAAATTGCCTCTCCCAACATCCTATTCTTGCAAAGATATTAGTGTGGACCTTTGGGACACCACCTGATGTTGAGTTTAGAATGTCCTGCACTGGGAGTGGACACCTGCATGGTGGGGAGTCCATTGATTCTAGTGCGCTGTTCATTTAAAAAACTTTGGATCAGATCCAGAAGTAATTTAAGAGAGTGCAACTCTGCAGAAGTCAGTGGTGCAGCATGTGGATAATCTGGTTTCAGGCCAAACATTGTAAGATTTTGTTGTTGACTTTGGCAGTAGTTATAATTAAAAAAAATCTTGTGTCTCCAAATGAATAATGAGATAAATTAAGCTGATAAAAAGCCCGCTGCATGCAAGGTACCAAAGTAGGTGCATAAAATTAACTTAAAACTGAGGTTTGATCAGCCTAAATTAAATGCTTTTTAAATTCAAATGAAGCATTTTGAAGCTGTCTTAATTTACTATGCATCAGTTAGCCTAGTTTGTTTTTTTACAGGAACGGTAGCATTTTACAGGGTAATTTTTTAATAGCTACTCTATGCTAACCTGGATAGCACATTTGTTGCCCTAAGGAAAAATGAAACCATTATTTTCTGTTAAATTTATGTAAATAGAATGGAAAACTGATGATGGTGCTGTTAGTTGGGGCATAATATATCAATCCATTTCAGTTTCCCTGAACTTGTACTCATGAACATAGTGAAATGACATTCATTTATATGTTAATGAAGCTCTGCTAATTTCTCAATTAGAACCTTGCATGAATAACAAAAAGATCTATGCTTGTTTTAGCAACATGCGGCATATCATGTGTATTGGGAATCTGGTCCTACTATTCTTCTTCAGTAAATCAGAAGCATGCTCAGAAAACCCAACACAATTTGGATATACAGTTGGTTGTTTAGTAGAACAAATGTAAATAGCAAATTGTAATGGTAATGTAGTTTAGATAGCAGCACAGGGGCAAAATTAGACCCCTGGGTATCCAGGGGTCAAAAAAGACCATGAGGGGAAAAAAGCAGGGCAGAGACTGTGTCCTGAGGCAACCGGTGGTTCGGTCCTCCACAGAGACGCTCTGGTAGCCAGCCAGAGCATCTCTATGGCTGGCCCTCACCCTGGTACTGAAGCACACTGCCTACCTGTACAGGGCAGACAGCATGCCAACTGCAGGGAGCTGCACCTGGGCTCCATGCCAGTAAGTGTGGGGGGAGCTGGAGGAGATGGGAGGGACCATGGGGGGGGACCCCGCCAGCCCCGCCCACTCCCCCCAGCCCCCTGGATCGCTGCTCCACCTGGCCCCATCCACCACCTGGCCCCCAAGCCCCACTGATGACAGCCATTGGGGGGGTCTAAGGGAGTGGGTGGGGCTGGGTGGGGAAGCCATTGGAGGGCTGGGGGAGCAAGCGAGGGTGGGCATGTTGGCCCTACAGGGGGTGGTGGCTCCTGTTGGGGGGACTGTAACCTCTGTTGGGGGGCTGTGGCCCCTGTTGGGGGGCTGTAGCCCTCTGGGGGGCAGGCCGTTAGCTGTGCAGGGGGACTGTGCCCCGAGGGGGGAAGGGGAACCACCTCTCCTGAGCAGCCCCCCCCACAATCCACCCACACCTACCCACACAGCCCCCCACATCCTTCCACAGCCCCCTTCCCTCCCCTGCCCTGCAAACAGCACATCCCCCCAGCACACACGCTGAGTGCCCAACAGCCAAACAGGATGAGACCTACTGGCAGGAGCTGTGACTGCAGGGGCAGCTGTCTTCACATCCTGGTTAGTGAAGGGGTCACAGGGAGCTCTAACTGCTGTATAGTAAGAAAACCAAAGGCAAACAGCAAAACATATAGGTATTTAGAATTCATTTTATTATGATGATAAAGACACCGGTAGACTTCCAAATTGCTTTAAGGCTGTAGATATATCAATAAAACATTGCCCAATTGATTGCTGTCTCTCACTCTCTCTCTCTATGTATAGTGGTCTGTTGTTTTAATTGTGGAGGAACATGGATTTCAGGGTATTGAGTGACTTTGGGACTTTTTTACCAGGGGTTTTTCAGTTTTCAAATGAGGAACACCAGAATTTCTGCTAGAGAGGCAAGTGGTAGGACCCAGGCAGAGGAGCCCGGTCAGAGCTGGCACCTTGGACCCAGCTGGAGATAGCTGACCTCCTGGCCACTTGGGGCCAGGAAGACATGGTTTGACAGTTCAAGGCAGGCCACCACACCCAGAACATCTTCCAGGCAATAGCTGCCCAGATGGCTGGGCACACATGGCAGTAGTGCTGCACAAAGGCCAACTCTGCAGCCACA
The DNA here is from genome assembly GCF_001723895.1 of Crocodylus porosus. Lineage (NCBI taxonomy): Eukaryota > Metazoa > Chordata > Crocodylia > Crocodylidae > Crocodylus > Crocodylus porosus. The sequence continues at coordinate 2,103,973 of NW_017728927.1, read as the reverse complement.
GCCCACTGGCAGCTAGCACAGAGGGGCAGATGCCTCTACTGGCTCTGCAGTCCCCATCTGGGTCTGGCAGGTGCGCAGAGGTCACAGCCAGGCAGCAGCCTCCACTGCCAGACTGCTGTAGTGGGTAGAGGGTGCAGGGAACTCTCAGGGCTGGTTCAGCTGGCACAAGAGGTAGAGATCCCAGGTACCAATTGGCTGAGCCCCAGAAGCTCCTGAGAGCAAGAAGCTCTGAGCGGCTTGCCAAGGCAGCTTTTTGTACTGATGGGGCCAGGACAGAGCAGCTTTTTATGCTGCTGGGGACAGCACAGGTGCTGGCCCTGAGCTCTAGCTCCCCTTGGCTGGGCTCTAGCTCCCCTTCGCTGCAGATCTAGGAGGAGCTAGGCAGGGTTATTTTGCCCTAAGTGGTACAATTTGCCCCACACCAAAGTGCATGTCCAGGCATGTGCGCTAGAGCAAAAAGTCCTGTTTCAAATTTGCACTGCTTCTATTTGAGCTGCTGCAAATGCACATGCTTGCATGTGTGGACACACCCTACAGGTTTTTCAATGTTGGCTCTCACCAAGGTGTCTAACTAAAATACTGAAATCAGTTAATTTTTAAATTAGAAATTCTAAATCCATTTTTGTCAACCCTGTGTTAACTCTCCTGTTGAATGGACTCCTGAATGTTTTTACAATGAAAAGCTAAGTGGGCTGGGATATTTATGTTAGTTGCATTTATTTAAAACAGGTTTCTTCAGCTACTGGAATTTTGCAGCCTTTCTGTACAGAGGAGTCTTATTCAGCTTCTTTCGATTCTACTGGTTCCCCAAAAAAAGTTTTCTTATCCACACTAGCACCTCCTCCAGAACCACCTGATCCAAAAACATGTAAGTAAGGGTTTAAAATAAGGTGTTTACTCTGTTAGGAACACAGAGAGTATAGAGCAGGCAGCAGAGAGCACCAGCAATGTGCGGTGCAGAGGGAAAGAAGTGCAGAGGGAAAGAAGGCATCCCATTACAGCGCAGAAGGGTAAGCATAGCTACATGTGGTTACTATTCCTGACCATGGATGAGGAACTGAAGAAACACCTATGACTTTGAAAGGGGTATTATTACTCCAGGAAAAAGAAAAAACCTTGAGACATTTTTTTTAACTGCCTTCCAGTCCATGTTGGGCTATGCTTACAAGCCAGCTTGCCCTGGGGAAGGATACACATGATGGCGCATTAGGTTATATTGTGCTGTTATTTACCATAGTTCCTCACATATAACATGCCTCCAAACATTATACACACCTTGTTTTTTAAACAAATTATGAAGAAAAATAATCCTGAGTTATGGTTTCAGAGAACAGGGCTAGAGCCTAATCCTTATCTGACTCACCCTCTCTTTTCTGGTTAACTAAAACCGCACAGTGCCGCACAAGCAAGGAGGCTGCTCCAATATGCTGGAATTCCACCATGTTGGAGAAGACTTGATTAATAGAGTCTGCTGGAGTGTGGCAATTACTGTGCTCCAGCTGCCTGCCACGTCTCATGTAGTAGTGTCCCTGGGCTTCAAAATGGTAGTTTCATAGTTTCATAGTAGCTAGAGTTGGAAGGGACCTAGGTAGATCATCTAGTCCGACCCCCTGCCTTGGCAGGAAAGAGCACCGGGGTCAGATGACCCCGGCAA
>NW_017728927.1:2095829-2102308 GCF_001723895.1 Crocodylus porosus | reverse complement strand
GCAATGCCCCGTCCCCCATCACTTACCTGTTTCTCCCTTTTGACCATTGGTCTGGGCTCGCTGGCTGTTGCTGGGCCTGGTAGTTCATCGTCTCCTCCGCCCTCATCTTCCCCCTCCCCCGACGAGCCTAGTTTAAAGCCCGCCGAAGGAGGTTCACCACTTTAAAGCTCATTCAACGTGCTGCTGCCATTTTGAAGCACGGACGCTGATAGAAAAGACACTCTGGGTGCTTTAATTAGAGCGGCTGTCAGAGCCACTCTAATTAAAGTGCCTCCTCCCACTCTTGGAGTGTGTGTATAAATGCTCCTAGTTGCTGCTGAAGACTAGTCTCCATGGGTGGGCCTCTGATCTTGTAAAGAGCTGTGTGAGGGGCAAAACTTTTCTTGGGTGATATTTTTTATGGACCAGCTATGTAGCTGGGAGAAATTTAGACAAGCTTTCAACTGCAAGACATTCTTTGTCAGGTTTCTGATCACAGGAACCAGCCTCCTCCACTTTAGTCCCCTTCCTCTGCCCAGTCTACTGCTAAGCTCTCTGTTCCCTGCCCTGTGCTCCCTGCCCAATCTGATGCTCTGCTTTCTGCTTCTTGTCCTGTCTTGCTGTGCTGCCTGTTCCCTCTCTGATCTATGTAAGCCACACACAGAATTAGGCTGCCCATGCCACTTGTGGTAGATTGGCCACTCCTGCCTTAATGTATAATTATACAAAGCTATTACAGACATTACCGTTCTCTTTATCTGTAAGTGGCTTTTCTTTCAGTCATTTTTATTACAACAGGAGAAAGGCAAGCATTTTCTGCCTCTGATCTTAATAAAGTCAAACCAGTATCAAGAGATAAAGGCTATCATTGATTTTGAAACCTTTCAAATTATAATATCTTTCCCCAGCTGTTTTTGTTCCAACTATATTCAGCCTCTGAATCACTATTGTGCCATCTTCATTGTTCTGATTTCAGCTTTTCAAAATTCACAGTCCCAGTAACCATATATCTTCTTTTAGGTATTCTGCACTTTACGTTTCATTTGGTCTTTTATCCCTCACTTTTTTCATCATTTCTTATTCCATATGCCTTCTCTTCCATTTATTGTAACCCATTAAACTGTCTATTACTGGTAGCGAGAAGCAGTAATATTCTGAAGTCTTGATGTATGGTACCCTTCCATTTATGAATGTTCACTAGTAGTGTCTGTCGAGAAGGATAGATTAGGAGTGTGCAGCGATGAACAAACCCTTTATTCCTACAGTGCATTCTCAGGAGACAGGCATTTAACAAAGTATCCTTACTTCCCAATCAAGACCTGAATGCTTAGAGTAGTAACAATCAAGACTCTGGACTGAGGACAGCAATTCAAGAGTTGAGCACAGGAAGTTCTTTTACCAGTCCCAAGATTTCTAAATTGCTCTGAGCTGGGCTAAGTACAGACATCTGGGGAGGTTAAATTGGGTTCAAAATGGCCACCTGATTTAAACTTGGCTTGTCCCAGTGCTGACCTTACACTTAGAGAACCAGTTCGTCTCAGTGACTAGCAATCAGTCTAAACCTGTAACTGACCAGGTTCCATGCACACAAACTGGTCTAAAAATTGCAGAACCTAGTTTAAGATAAACCTGGAACTAAGTAATATAAAAATTATTCTATTTAGGTCAAACTGGTGCATGCAATTTCTGTATGTTTTCCCTGCACAGCCCCCGGCGCTGGGAAAACCCAGCCACTGGCCCTAGCCCCAGGCCTGCTCTTTTCATAGATTCAGAGATTGTTAGGGGCTGGAAGGGACCTCGCAAGCTCATCGGGCCCAGCCCCCCTGCACTAGGCAGGAAAGATACCTGGGGTCAGGTGACCCCGGTGAGGTGACCATCCAGTCTCCTCTTGAAGATGTCCAGGGTGGGTGATTGCACCTCTGGAGGGAGCTTATTCCACAGTCTGGCCACCCTGAATGAAAAAGCTTTTCCTAGTGTTAAGCCTGAAACGGTCTTTTAGGAATTTGTGGCCATTACTCCTGGTTTTCCCCAAGGGTGCCTGATGTAGCGGTAAGCTGCTACCAAGTCCCCTCTCAGCCTTCTTTTTTTAGACTGAAGACACCCAAGTCCCTCAGCCTTTCCTCGTATGGCTTGCCTTGCAAGTCTCTGATCCTACGCGTGGCTCTTCTCTGGACTCTCTCAAGTTTTTCCACGTCCTTGTTGAAGTGTGTTTCACCCTCCCTCCCTGCATTGGGCTATTTTTTGCTCCATTTGGCCCCTTGTTCCCCCCCTACCCAGGCAGCCTTCTCAACCCTCATCCTACAAGCTGCTCTGGGTGCGGCCAATTTTATCAGCGTTTGCCACTGCTGGAACCAAGCAAGTAAGTCTTGGTAGGAGGAGGCGCAGGAGAGATGGGAATGTAGGTTTGCTGGTGGGGGGGACCCCACCCCACCCATGGGTTATGCCTGCTACCCCACCCCTCACATGTTGTACCTGCCCACCCCTCATGGGTCACACTGCCCCTGTCCATCCCACCCACAGGTTGCGCCAGCCCTGCCCCCCCATCAGTCTTGCTGGCCAGCCTACCCCACTATCTGCCCCCCATATCCCCCAGCAGATCCTCGATTTCCTGCAGCCTGTTAGACCCCCACTGCCAACCACCTACCATCCTGACTTACCTGATATTGGACAGCCATTTTGATCTAATTTAGCCCTCCCCTAATACTGCCTAGCCTGGAAGGCTAATCAAAATTGGTCTGCACTTGGTATACCATTTATTGGAGAATGTTGAGTGCTCATTTTCAGTGCTCTAAAATATTTCTTCTCCAGGTTCACAGTATGGACAGATCAGAATTTTGGAAAGGGATCTTTTTTCTCAGTGACTTCATTGTCTTATGTCGGATTTTTCACAGGAGTCAAAGGGAGTTAGCCTAAATGTCACTGAAATGTGTGAGTCGGACATCTGTCTCCCTTAGCTTCAAGAACTTAACACTGTAAATTATTATAGAATTATAATAATTGCTAACAAATTGCCTGTCAAGAATGACAGGGGGGGAGGCTGTGTCCAGCCCCACGCCCCTTTTCCCTCCCCTCCCCCTGCTTCAGGTCCTGTCTTGCTTCACCCCCTTCCCCCTCCCGCTGCTTCCAGTCTAACCCCCCCGTCCCCTCGCTCCTTTGGGTCCGACCCTGCTTCCCCCCCTGCTCCCGCTGCTTCGGGTCTGACCCCACTTCCCCCACTCCCCATGCTGCTTCAGGTCTGACCCTACTCTCGCCCCCCTCTCGCTGCTTTGGGTCTGCCTGGCCTGCGTTTGCCTGTCTCCCTGCTCTCCTTCCTGCCCACCAGCCCCCCTCCCTGCTGGCTGTTCTGGGGGGCACTGCCACCATCATCCCCCTGCTTCACTCTCAGGCATGGAGGCAGGGGGAAGCCCTGCTGCTTGGGCTACCGGGGCGTATTCCCCGCTGCCAAACTTCCCCAGCAGCAAAGCAAACTTAGACCCACACAGCCGGGGCCACCCAGCCAATCACCCCTGCCCTCTCAGCGGTGCATACACAGTTGACTAGAAGCGTTATGGATAGACAGACAGACAGACTAAGCCTCTTATTATATTATAATTGTAATAATTACCAAGATTGTCCTGTCAAGCACTCAGTTTGTGTCAATATTATATTATATTATATTATATTATATTCATAGCATTATCTTATATATCCCCAGTTAATAATAATATTTCATGGGAGAGAGATATATATCTTTCTTAGGTGATATATCAAATAATGCCACAAATTAGATAACTACAGTTCTTACTATCCAACAGAGTAAGAGAAGACTAAAACTGGTTTAGTCACTATGTTGTTAATCACAGGGTTTTTTCATTAATGTGACCTACACTTTATTGAAATATTTCTTAGGAATAGTGCTCTGATTTGAGTTATCTTTATCTTCAAGATTATTAAAAACAAAAAAGTAGGTCAGTCTGTTCTCAGCTAAACCAGTGATGCTAATGGATATACAGTGACATAAATACAGAGTAACTGAAGGCAAATATTCACTTGCTTAATACAAATGTTAAATCATTTATGTACACTCCATCACGTGGTTTGAAATCCTAGTAAAGTTTGAGGTCTAGTGAGTCATTTTTTTCTCTTTAAAGATTCGGGTGCTTTTTTAAAGATAACTGGTTTTGGCCTAATTCTGTTTTTGTTGAAACTGATAGGAGCTATACCACTATTCTTAATCAGAGCAGAATTAGATCAACAACTCTGCATTTTGCAGTTCTAGTCTTAAAATTCTGTATTATATTTAAACATATATATGAACTCTCTCCACTTCAAGGAGAACAACCAGGAGCTACTGTTGTTGTCTGAAGATGTGTTAGAACACATCCAGCAGGACCCTGAAGTCCAGATCCCATCTCAGTATTTCACTTCCAAGGTTGCAGGACTGCCAAGCTAGGCGGGTGCAAACCTTGAAGCAGACTTGCTGGCAGGTTTGGAACTGCACTGAAGGAGACCCAATGGGTAATTAGTTAGGTTTTCCTGGCCTTTATGTGGATGGCTCATGATGTAAATCCTTTTAAAAATGGAGATAAAATAGAGAAATCAGAGCCACCCAAAATTCAGATTTAAACATGCTCATCTCATCTCTTGCTGCTGTCTAGGAATTCAGCTTCATGACCAACAACTTTAGTTTGTGAAGAAACAAACAAAAGATGTAAAGATATCATTTGGAGAGGTTGGAGAGAAAACACTGACTTTTGAAACTTATTTAAGTTTATATATTTTTTGTGGCTTAAGAAAAATTAAATAGATATTGTAAATAGATCTACATTGAAAGAATCTGTGTTTAGCACAAGCTGAAATGGAACTGATAAAATGAATTATGTTTGGGGGTATTTCTAATGTTATTTCAAATGGATGTCCTTTTCTCCATGGCATCCTTGTTTATGTGGAAAAATGTATTGTTTTTGTCCAGGTTCTCCAAGAGAATACTTAGAATATTATATATTTCCAATACTTTTACCAGGAATGGCTGAATTGCTACATCGAGCAAGGAAGGAAAAGTGTTTTGAGGTTAGTTCTTAGTGCTCAATGTAAGAGTTATTTTAGGAAGTCATAGCCTTCAAATGAAATGTCTCTCTTTCATTATTTAGTCTTTTATAAGCAAAATAACTACAATAACATAAAATAATGTATTATATATCATTATGAAATTATTATAACATTAAGACATTATACACAGGCTTTCTTCCAGTAACTGAGAACAGATTGTTTACTACATAACACCAATCAGCATGACAAGCCATAAATTGTGGCTTTTCCCACACAACGCTTTTTTAAACATCCAGTTGTATGTAGCCCAGAAAACTTTTAAAACTTTTTAATTAACACTGGGAGTAACACTTGTTTAATAATGCATTAATAATGTCACAGTGCTAACAATGCTGCCATTCATTTTCATAAACGTACTCTTAAGCTGTCAGTGTGTATTTAGTTTTAGCAAGCCAAGTGCTGCTCCCTTTTTATGCTTTGCAATCCAGGGTTCTAGACTTGTACCTGAGCACAGAACTTGGACTGTCATATCCCTGGATTGTTGGGGTTTAATTTACAATAGAATTGTTAATAGTTTTCTATCTGATTTACTATTAATATTATCTTTCTTGCCCTTATTTGTAAGGATCTGTCTAAATTATTCTCCTGTAACTCCAAAGGGGAAAAAAATCAACTGAAAAAGCATGGATTAACATTTTCTAGTGAGAAATGCATACCAAATGTTTAATTTAATAAGATGAAAACTGTTCTCTACCCTTCATAACAGCAGTGATGCAGAGGTCATTTCACTGACTGTTACCTTCACTTTGGAAGGAGTGGGGCATTCTTGAGATTCCATCCTGCCATTTATTGTGGATGTGTCTAAGGTCTTTTGATCACTGTCAGATCTTGCTGATGAGAACTACTAAAATGTGTTGAAAATGCATAAAGACGTATTTAGGATGAGTGCAATTATAAACTCACTGCATCGCAACAGTTTAGTAGCCAGCTTCCCAGTGCTGAACTGAGAAGCTCTTTTCAGCATTTTCTAACAAGATTTGCCCCAATCCCTACTTGCCCCACTCTTGGGGAGGTAATTTTGTCTCTCTTTTCCCTCCTACTTTCATCTTACAGTATGTACAGATATTCTCTGTCCCAGGGGTGATTTAACTCTGCTTGTTCCCAGACTTTTTTTCCTCCAGGAGTGGCCTCTTTTACTGTGGGAGAGAATACCTGAACATTTGTACACTCATGGGACGTGTCCACATGAGCGCGCACGTGAGGCGAGGCAACTGCGGGAATGAAAAAATGTTACCCACACTTCAGACTTGCAGCATGGGGCGAAAATTAGACTCCTGGATATCCAGGAGTCTAAAAAATTGAAGCTTAAAAAAGTGGGGCAGGCAACTGGAGGCTGGGTCCTCCATGGAGACACTCTGGCTGCCAGAGCATCTCTATGGTTGGCCCTTCACCCTGGTGCTGAAACGCAGCAG
>NW_017728927.1:2036850-2095394 GCF_001723895.1 Crocodylus porosus | reverse complement strand
AGCAATCAGGGGGCTAGGGTGAGGCATGTGGGATACAACCCTTTACACATGTAAATTGATATTCTTGTTTCTTTAGTTTAGTTTCTTTAAACATTTAGTTTCTTACTTTGAATACACAATGCAACATTTTGTGTACATCTGCGGATTAGGCATGCTGAACATTTGGCGATATGTCATATTTACATAGGATGTTATCAGAGCATACTGCAAGTTTGGCCTCTTTGAATTGTTTCATGAACAGCATGGAAAAACACATTTTATTTCATAATCTGAGATTCTAATATGAATGACATATGAGTGTTTATTCCTAAAAAATGGCTTTATCTAGCTTTTGGCCAATTAGGCGTTTCCAGACTAGCAGCTGTACTATTCTTTCTAACTGACCTCGTCAATGAACTGAAACGTGGATTCTTTTTTTCTTATGGAAATATGGATTTCCTTTTTTAACAGACATTTTTCACTATTCAAAACTATCATAGCTTAATCTTTGGGCATCCTTTAAAAACCCATTACAGTGCATATGCATGTGTATTTGTGGTGTTTAATTTGCAATGCATTTATTTATCACATATTGGAATACCCCAGGCCACCTATTAACTGTTGTGTACTTTTTGTTAGTTAAACATGAGAATAGGAAGCATATTATGAATTGCACATAACTTGTCTTCTATCCATTCATATTCATCTGTATTCTGTAGCCCATGTTTCACTTACTTCCTTTTCTATTTCTTTAATTTTGATGATATTAAAAATGGCTGCATTCACATTATGGACTGTCCCCCAGTGAGTAACTGAAGACTTTTCAACAGGGCCAACCAATGAAATTCAATATCTTCTCTACCATGTCATTTTGGGGACCCTCTGAACCCTGCGCCCTCCTCCTCCAAATCAAAACCAGAACTGGCCAGTATGCAAGCTTTACCCTGAGGTTTTCTCTTGAATGTCAGATGTCAGCAGCCTGGAGGTCAGAGGCTAAGGCCCACTGTCTCCCCCGCCTCCCAGTGAGGTGGATGGGACAGGGTGGTGGTGTGCCCTGTCCATGGTGGCCTTGGGTTCCCCTCTTGGGGACCCTTTGCTGCTTCAAAATCCCTTCTTTTGTATCCTTTTTCCCTCTGTGATGACTCTTTCCTCCCTGGCCATCACTGATTGGTCTCCCTGTTGTCGTCATACTGTCCACGTTCTGTCCTGTTAGCATATTCCTTTGTTTTACAAACCCATCACATGTGCACATCTTAATTTAGGCTTTTTCTGGGTCTTCTAATTTGGTCTATCTACCATAACTGGAAATCCCAAGGATCCTGTAGTTGGGCACTGTGACCTGGTGCCACCTTATCTTATGTTAGAGAACAGTGTAGTACGTGACTTCAATTCCCATCCTGTGTGTCTGCTTGCTGCTTGCCTGTATCAGACACGGCGGGCCCTGAAGAAACTTTGTCACAGACAGGTTTTTTAAAAATCAATTAACCCTTGCTGTTGCCCTGGACCAGTATTCTAATGCATATCTACCTTACTTATAAGCCAAAAGCAAACCTCTAAACATCATTTTCTAGCTATCAGAAATGTGATATGTGAAATTTCAGAAGGATCTTTTGTAAGGGCAACTTAGGAGAGAAAAGTAAAAATCACACCAATTATGGGATGCTCTTTCTGCCCTAATTATGAATTCCTAATAAACACTGGGTACATCTATACAAAACTTTACTGTGGAACTGACTAATTAGCTCTGCAGTAAAATGCCATCACGTGGCACTAGATTGCAGTAAACTAATTAACTCTGTTGTAGGATAGTACTGCACAACATAAGTATTATCCTACAGCAGAGTAGTTCTGTTCAGCAAAATGCATGTTTAGATAGATGGTGATGGGGCTGGCTGGGGCACGAGAAGCTGTATGGTGCAGGGGCTGTCTGTTGGGCAGTCCTGCACTGTATCACCCTCATGCCCCAGCTAGCCCCTCCACAGCATGTTGAGCTGACGGGGAGCAGCTCCAGGCTGAAAGGCTGACCCCCTGGACTTCCTGCCAGGGCTGCACTATCCCAGCTTAACATGCTGTCATTAAAATAAAAATACAATTAAAATAAAAATATACAGGTTGTGATTGATTCCTATTAGTATTTCTGGTCAGAAATATTGTAGCAGTGATCAGTAGTGTCACTAACACATAACTGAGTTAGCTTAACTGAAGTAATTAGAAAGACTACCATTAACTTCAGTGGGACCTGGACCAGGCTTACTTACCTTGGACATGTTTTAAATTAGCAATAGGAGATGCATATTCAAATTGGTACATCTGACTGATTGACATATTTATTAAAAAAAACATGATATGTAAATCCTCACCAGTGTGCACAGTGAGTATTGGCTTTTATACTGAATATATTTGCAAGGTTTGTTGGCCATATTTTGTGTTTACTTGCAATCTGCAACTCCCTTGGCACCAGTGAGGTGACAGGAATGTAAATGAGAACACAAATTATTCAGTTTCTCTCTCTCTCTCTACTATTATTTAAAAAAAACCCACATAAAACCATTGTTTAGGTATTATACTCGATACAAATATGATAGAGACTTTCCAAAATGCTATCTTCTTTTATGGGAACTTGACTCTGAATCTGGTACAAAGTGCTTGCTTGGAACCTTATGTTTAGGCTGTTTATCCCAGGATCCTGGTAAATGTTACCAATTTTACTTCTCTCCCTTGTTCCCACTGGGGCTGATTTTTGAGCCAAAGTCAGTAAGAGAGCAAAGGTCTATTTCCCATGTCGTTATTTCTGGATGCTTCTCTACAAACATTTATTTGAACGAAATTCTTGTATCCTTGAACTAGAGACATTTTTTTAAGCAAGACGAAACTTTCATTTCAGTTACATCCAGGAAAAGGACAGGTGATTGTAACAGCAGAAAGTGAATGATTGGCATTGCTTATGTGCTTGTTTATGCCAACACATGGCAGTTCTGCTTTTGGCCACCAGTCAGGCAACTTTCACATAGTTTGTTCTGACAGATCTTTGACAGAATCTTGACTTGTGCCAAGAGTACATTTTAGCTGGACATGCATGTGCCATACTGCATCTATGTAATGGTCCAAAGCAAAGGCAGGTTAAAATTAATGGAGAGATTTGATGGTAACCAACAGTGTGGTTATGAGGAGCTTGTCTTAGATGTGAGGGGCAGTGTGGGAGAAATCAGGAAGATGTGTGCTTGAAAATCTAACAGCTGGACAAAGAGGTTGTCATCATTAGCTGATTGGAAGCAGGGGTCAGCACTGTAATAATGAATAAGATGAATGAGAGAATGAAAATATGAAAGGGCATTCAGGATGAAGACAAGACACTTAGGTTTGATGTAACAGAGAAGGGGGACCCAGCTATGGACTGCAGAGAGAGGGGTGACATGCTCAAACCAACACAAGGCAACACATGAAGCAACAACTGATCTTTGACCAGCGTTCTGAATGGAGATAAGCAGGATGAAACTGCATTTGCAAAGGCTAGAGAAAGAAGTTGCTGTAATCCAGACTTGAGGTGCATCGATACATCAGTCCAATATCAGATCGGCCCTGATATAAAGAAAATTGATCATATATGAAATTGGCCTCATTTGGCTGATAATTTGGGCAATAAGTGCCCATGCGTGTGTGCAGCCACAGCACAGAACATAGGCAGCAAGGAGCACAGCCTGGCAGCTTGGAGAGCTGTGTGCAACTGGTAAGACTGGTGTGGTAGAAGGACAGCGGGGAGGGATGGGGTGTGCAGGGGCAGATCAAGGCCTCTGCAGTGAGAGAGGGGCTGGAGCAAGCACTGCCCAGCCGGGGAGGGCGCAGGATGGAGCTGTCGCTCACTCGGAGGTGCGGGGGGGGCTGCTGTATGCCTCTCACCCAAGAGCCGTTGGCCTGGCACTCGCCTGCTCATCTGATGGCTCCCGCTGCTGCTCTCACTGCTCATTCAGGAAGTCATGGGAGGGCTGTGTGCTCCCGGATCTGTGTGGGGTGGGGAGGGCTGGGCTGGGGCTGCGTGGGGCTCTTCCTGGCCCACCCAGCCCTGCCCTGCACAAGTCCAGGGGCACATTCCCCCCACGCATATGCCCTCCTGGACGAGTGGTGGGAGTAGTGGCAGGAGCCACTGGGCAAGCAGGAAAGTGCTGGACCAGCAACTTCCAGACCAGTGGCGTGCAGCGACGGAAACCTCCCCCCTGCTCCTCCCCACACCTCCATGGATAAGCTACAGTTCCATCCCATGCCCGCCCCAGCTCCACTCCTTCATCACCATGGGAGCCTTGATCTGCCCCCCACACCCCTTCCCTCCCCTTCCACCACACCAGACTTAAAAGCTGCATGCAGCTCTCCAAGCTGCCAGGATGGTATCGGAAATTGGATTGGTATCAGCCAATATGGCTCCTTAAAAATTGGCTATCGGTACCAACCCCAGAAATGTCTATCAGTGCACCCCTAATCCAGACACCAGATGACAAGGGCCTGGTACTGTTGTAGCTGAGTGGATGATTAGCAAAGGCCATATCTTAAGAGATGTTATACACTAAATACTGGAAGGTCCAAAGGGAAATCATTAAGCACACCTATACGTGTGCTGAACGTCTGCTCCAACACGTGCTAATTAATGTGATTACTTAAGTCTTCTGGAGTTTGCTAAATAATGCACTCCTGCAGCCTCCACATCACATCTGTTCAGCGTCCCCACACTTCAAAATAGTCGTGGGGGTGTTTGAACTAAAGCTTCTTGAACAAGTTTAATTAGAGCGAGTTGAATGAGCTTTAGTTAAAGCACCCGCGCTGCCATTTTGAAGCACAGGGATGCTGATACATGAGACGCAGAGCCTGGCTGAAGCACAGTAATTACTATGCTCCAGCAGACTTGATTACTTGAGCCTGCTCTGTAATTACGGTGCATTGGAGCAGCCCCCCAGCTCATGTATAGGCACCCAAGGTGTAGAAGGAAAGGAAAAACACAGACTAGAGGGAGAGCCTCTGGAAACCCCACAAGAAGGGAAGATGAGGAGGATCCTTCAAGGCAGCTGATAGAATCATAGGGCTGGAAGGGACCCTGAAGGATCATCAGGTCCAGCCCCCTGCATGAGCAGGAAAGACATCTGGGGTCAGGTGACCATCCAGTCTTCTCTTGAAGACCTCTTGATTGCACCCCCTCTGGGGGGAGCTTGTTCCATAGTCTGGACACCCTAGTTGTGAAGAAGTTTTTCCTAATGTTCAGCCTGAAACTGTCTTCCAGGAGTTTGTGGCCATTGTTTCTAGTTTTCCCCTAGGGTGCCCTGGTGAACAGCTGTTCACTGAGCCCCTGATGTATGCCTCTGATATAGCAGTAAGCCGCAATCAGGTCCCTTCTCAGCCTTCTTTTCTTTAGGCTGAAGAGTCCAAGATCCCCCAGCCTCTCCTTGTATGGCTTGCCATGCAAGTCTCTGATCATATGAGTGGCCCTTCTCTGGACTCTCTTGAGCTTTAATACACCCTTGTTGAAGTGCAGTGCCCAGAACTGGATGCAATACTCTAGTCACAGCTGTACCAACGTTGAGTAAAGTGGGAGAACCTCTTCTTTGATTTCACTGGAGATGCATCCATTGATGCATGCCAGAGTTTTATTGGCCCTAGCGGTTGCTATGTTGTATTGCCGACTCATGTTCATGCTGGGATCTGTTGTTACCCCCAGATCCCTTTCATTTGTAGTGCTGGTCAAGTTAGCAATGCCCAGCCTGTAGGTGTGCTGGGGGTTCTTCCTTCCTAGATGCAGCACTTTGCATTTCTCTACGTTGAATCTTATCTGGTTCCATTCTGCTCAACATGCCAGCCTGTCTAGGTCTGCTTGCATCTGCAGCCTATCTGCAGGTGTGTTCGCAAAACCCCATATCTTGGTGTCATCCGTGAACTTGGCCAATGGGTTTTTCACCGCCTCATCCATGTTGTTGATGAAGATGTTGAACAGCACTGGGCCAAGTACCGACCCCTGGGGTACACTGCTACCCGCATCTTATGAGGACAACACCAATCCATTTATTTGGACTTTCTGTGTCCTCTACCACAACCAGTTTTGCACCCACTTGACAGTCCCGCAGTTGAGCCTGATAATATCTTCTGGTTTTCTGATCAGAACCTTGTGAGATACCAGGTCAAAGGCTTTCTGGAAGTGAAGGTATATGCTGTCAACCGCTTTTTTCTCATCCAGGTGATGAGTCACTTGATCATAGAAAGAAATGAGGTTGGTCAGACAACACCTGCCAGCAATGAAGCCATGCTGGCTGTCATTCAGTATCATGCCTTCTGCAAGTTTGTTGCATGTAGCCTCTTTGATGAATGTTTCTAGGATTTTCCCTGGAATAGAAGTTAAGCTAATTGTCCTGTAGTTTCCCAGGTCCTCAAACTTCCCTCTTCTAAAAGAGCAATTAGAGAAATAGAGAGTTAAGAGAGTAGAAAATCATGGACTATGGAGGCGAGGGAGATTAGGTATAGGTCAAATGGAGGCGTTTGTGGTGGAGAGCAGACAAATTTCTAAGAGCATGGGAGGACAAAATTATATGAGAAGTGAGAAGAGAAGACAGAATGAGAGAGACAAGGAAGGGGATGTCTAACTTTGTCAGTTTTCTCTTGAAATAAATCAGTAAGATCTTGCACAAAAAGAAAGAAAAGCAAAAGGAATTTAATTTTTTTAATTTTAAGATAGGATTTTGCAGCCTAAAGCATTATGAGAACCAAATAAACAATCTAACATGTGGAAACATTAGTTTTGAGAACATCCAACTTCTGGGTGCGTTCTCAGACATCAAGCTGATATGAATAATGCAAAAGCTTAATTTTTCAGTTAAAAATTGGGATAAACCATTTATATCTCCTGGTTTATTCCCCTGTTGTATCAGGATCTTTTCCTACAGTTTTTTGTTTGTCCTTTATCCTGTCTGTTTTCAGTTGTTTCTGAGAAAAGACTTTTTCACTTATTTTCACTTGAGAATTGAGCAATATGTTCATTTTTTTCAGAATAAAAATTGAACAAAATGTAAGAATTTTTGATAACTGTTATTCTGATATTTCATTCAGCTTGTATAGAAATAGTCACAGGAAAGGGAGGTTGTAACTGAATCTCTGACAAAATGTATTACATTAAAAAATACATCAAGGAAAGGAAAGTGAATGGAATGGTAACCATTAATGACCTTTGTAGCTTGCAGTGAATTCATCTAGACATTAATGATATTTTTGCAGTGTATTGTACAAAACACATAATGTATAAAATAAAGAATGGAAAATGATTCCTGTGTATAAATAGTTTATAAACACATCTGCAGGTTAACAATACACATTGTGCAAACCTTTCCTGTGTTTATCCTGATATATGCAGCATAGGATTTTTTCCTTCTAAAGGCAGGCTGCTGTAGATCTTCATATTTCACTAACAATGGAACAGTGCATAGTATAAAAAACCACCTACTGGCTAAATTCATCTCTGGTATCACTTTACTTACTTTAATAGAGATACACTAAGGTGAATTCAGTTCATTATTTTCAGTGATAACTACACCACTATTTTGATTAGTTATTTTATTCATTACAGAGGAAAGAACAAATTATCTCAGACAGAGTGCATGTGAGATGATTTTTACTTCCCTGTCAAAGAAGTATAGATTTTACCTTCTGAAATAATTCGCAATGAGACACGGCTCATTTACTGTGCATACTTTAATACCATGCCTTAGAATAACCATTTTATAAAGAGATTGGTCCAAAATCTGCCAGTGGGTTTTAGGTGCAGTGAATGTCACGACTTGGCCTTGCAGTAGGATTTGGCATCTAACTTAATCTAACGAAAGGCTTTCTTGTGAAAGAGCTGGCTCTTTAAAGCACAGTACTACGGCATGTTCTTAGGCTGTTGGAACCACAGCTGTTATTGTCATGGCAAGCCTGGGGATTACTCCTCTGGGAGACTGATTTGTTCTTACATAGCTGAATTCTGGACTAGAAGTTAGCTGCACGTGAAGTCTGAGAGTTTACTATGAAGCAGATGGAAAAAAAACCTGAAGCTGAGACCTGATAACTGTTTGACCTCTCTCCTCCCTTTTTTCTAAAACAATGCACTTTCCTCTATGTGAAAGTCATATTTGTGTGTGCACATAACTGTTCTTCCTGATTCTTGTGTCAGATAATGTCCATGGATGGCATCAGATCTTCCCAAAGTAGGACAAAACTTACTGGAAAACTCATAGGGCGTATCCACACATGCAGGTATGTGCGCTTGCAGCAGCTCAAACAGGAGCAGTACAAATTTGATCTGGGGATTTTTGCCTCAGTGCACATGCCAAGACATGAACTTTGGTGGGGGGCAAGTTGTGCCACTTGGGGAAAAATAACACTGCCCAGCTCCTCTCGGATCTACAACTGAGGGGAGCTAGAGTATAAAAACAGCAGTATAAAAACCTGCCCTGGCAAGCAGCTCAGGGCTGCTTGCTCTCAAGAGTTTCTGAAGCCTGGCCAGTTGGTACTGGGGACACTACCCCTTGTGCCAGCTGGACTGCTGAAGCAGCCCTGAGAGTTTCCTGCACCCTCTACCCACTGCAGCAGTCTGGCAGTGGGGGCTGCTGCCTGGCTGCAACCTGTTACCACCTGCAACAGCATGTGGCTCCAAGGCTGCATGCCTACCAGACCCACATGGGGACTGCATGGCTGCAGCAAAGGCAGCTGCCAGTAGGATGTGGCTGCACAATTGGCCTTTGTGCAGCACTACTGTCATGTGTGCCACTGCCCTGCTATCTGGGCAGCTATCGCTTGGAAGCTGTTCTCAGTGTGGTGGCCTGCTTTGAACTGTCAAAGCATGTCCTCCTGGCCCCAAGTGGCCAGGAGGTCAGCCACCTCCAGCTAGGTCCCAGGTGCCAGCTCTGAGCAGGCTTCTCTGCCTGGGTCCTGCCACCTGCCTCACTAGCAGGAATTCTGGTGTTCCCAATTTAAAAACTGCAAAATCTCTGATTAAAAAAAAATCCCAAATTCACTCTTTAAAATACTCCAAAATCCATGTTCTTCCACAATTAAAACAAAAGACCACTATATATATACTGTATAGAGAAAGAGAGAGAGAAAAAGAGATCAGCTGGGCAATATTTTATTGATATATTTACAATTTTAAAGCAATTTGGAAGCCTGCCGGTGTCTCTATCATCATAATAAAATAAATTGTAAATATCAATATGTTTTGCTATTTGTTTTTGATTTTCTTATCATAGAACAGTTAGAGCTCCCTCTGACCCCTTCACTAACTAGGATGTGGGGACAGTAGCCCTGCAGCCACAGATCCTGCCAGCAGGTCTCATCCTGCCTGGCAGCTGGGCATGCAAGGTGTGTGCTGGGGTGATATGGGTTTGCAGGAATACCCACAGTACCCCCCCACCAGTTCTACTTACCCCCAACAGTGCTCAGGTCCCGATCCTTGCTGCGCTTCTGCTTGCCCTAGCACGCCGCGGGGGGCGAGCCCTGCGTGCTGGGGTAGCAAAAGCACTTAAAGAAGCTCTGGCCAGAAACCAGAGCATCTCTCCAGAGGACCCTGGTTACCTCAGCGCAGTCCAGGACTGTGCCCTGTCCCACTTTTTTCCCTCATGTTTGTTTTTTTGGGGTTTTTTGATACCTGGATGACTTTTGCAGCATCTCAAACTGGTTCACAGCATGCCTTCTGCAGCATCTCAAACTGGTTTGGGATGCTGCGAGAGGTCTGTACATGCTTGTCTGGACACACCCATAGGGTTTTCCAAGATCTTTCCCTACCACTGGGGAATTGCTTGTAGCTCTAGAGGGTGGTAGCCCCTTAACTGTATGGACTCCCTGGTTTCTTCCCTGCAGTCGGACACTCCTCACATTCTGTTCCTGGGCCAGCTGTCTAGCTGTTGGAACAGTAAATTGGTCCCCAATGTGTGCTAGTACATTACTTGGCTTTCCTTTGAGAACACATCATGTGTAGGGGCCAACCTTTTTGACAAGAGCCCCACCAGGTTATCTTCATACCCTCTCCAAGTGCTACTCTGATCCCCTTCTCTTGCCTGATCTGCTGTTTTACCTTTTGCTCCCTGCCTGACATGTTGCTGTGCTTTCTGTTCTCTGCCCTGTGCTCCCTGCCAGATCTGTTGCTCTGTTTTTTGCTCTCTGTCTTTTATGTGTCACTGTCTTCTTTGCTACCTCCTTGAATTGCCACATGCCGCATCCAGAGGCAGCCCTGCCACCCAGGGCACTCAAGTGCTCAGTTATGCCTTTGATTTTGGAGGGTTGTAGTTTATGACCAAAGTGAAATGGTTCACTACAAGTAATAATGAAGGAACTCAGTGGCCTACATGACAGCTAAAAGCTGTCCCATGCTTCCTGTCAAAGAAGCTGATAGAGGCACAGGATCTTCTGGAGTTCCACCTCTAATAGTACAAGTGTTCACTGTCCCTAATAGGCAACTGAGGCTTCATTTACAGTTTCAAAGTATGATTTACCATCCATGAGCTCTCACTTATGTATAGATGCTTGTTTTATATGCAGTGTTCAAGTCCCTTATAATAAATTATTCAGATGGAAAATACAGTCTCGTTATAAATATGAAATCAGTTCCATTTAAAAATGTTTATACTTTTTTTATTTTGAAATTTCTGAAATGCCCATATCAGAGCCTGTAGGTACAGCTACATAAATTATAAGAAAATGAAAGCATACTAACCTGACAGTATTAACTGATGAACATGGAACAACCTACACAACAAAAAATCATGTAAACCCTGCCTGAGGCACCCCATAGGCAGAAAAAGTTGGGGTGTGTAAAGCTTTGCAGTTTGGCTTGAAGTTGAACACATTTGTGTTTTGTCAGAGTAGCAGGAGAACAAATCCCAGAGTCTCAACCGCCAACAGAGAACACCTGGTCTGCACTTTGCACCCTCAGGATTGTGGGCTTTCAGAGAAAGCGCTCTTGCTTCTCCCAACTGTTAGGGTGCAGTCCTGTTAGGGTGGAGAGGTATTCTCTAGGAAAATAAAGATTATAGTTATTATTTCCTCAAAGCCTGTTTTGAATTGCACCTGGAACCACAGTTTATGGTATTGGTTTTCAGTCTATGGTCTGCAGACCCCTGGGGGTCTGCAAAATATGTCTAAGGGGTCCATGAAAGGTTACTATGATCAATCAAAAGATTACTATGATCAATCACAGTTCAACAGGGTCCACACTTCTATTTGAAATTTTTTAGGGGTCCACAAATGAAAAAATGTTGAAAACCACTGCTCTATGGTATACTGTAGTCTAGCAAGCAGACCCACATTGTAGGAGTTTTTAAGCATAGTTTTATGTAAAGCACTCCAAAGTCCCCTCTGGTGGTGGTAAAGGCTTAGGCAACACTGGGGAAGGCCACATCTAAGAGTAAAGGTCACAATTATGGTGCCAAGCATAGATAAAAATAGTGTTCTTGGCAACATGTGATCTCTTTGAATTTAAGACTGCCCAAGGATTGTAAACCACCTGAGTGATGGACTGATTTAGGAGGCAGCCTTCATTGACAAAGGGCTTACTAAGGCTGTGATGGAACTGAATGTTGCCCTACACTTGATCAGTAAATCACCCTTCCCAGACAGTCTCCTAGGTGACTTTAAGGGAGTGCAAAATTCATTCCCTGTGAAAGGATCTACAGCCCTGGCCCCTTAAAATTCTCCTTGGCTTGCCAAGGAATGTCTAGGGAAACACAACCTGCCAATTTTCCTAGTCACAGGCAAAGAATAACTATAATGATAAAGGATGAGCAGTTGTAGCTACTAACTGTTTTAAGGCCAAAGGAACAGAACCAGACTTAATACAGAAGGTGATTTTCTTTTCTGAAATAGCTGCAAAATATGTTCCAAACTGCAGATGCCATTAATTATTTCTCAGTTGTTCATTGCATCTGCCTGCTGCTCCCAGGACTCGGCAGAGACTCCTTCTAGTTGGTCCTAAATGCTGCTTTCTGCTTTTGTCCCTGAGTCATTAACTCTGCCCTCTGTTCTCCATTGTAGGCATGAAATTCTGCCACTTGGCCCCAGATGCTGGCTGCTCTTTTTCAACTTGATTCCATGATCATTTCTCATTTGTGCTGCTTTTGCATTGAAGTTACTGCTCCTGGCTAGGGATTCTCGAGGGGAGGAAGGGGTGGGAGGTAAAATGTTGTGCTATTTTAGAATATGGAATATTTGCCTGGGGTTCCAGCTGTAAGAGATTTTGGCTCTCGGTCCTTAATTTCTTTCCTTCCTTCTCTTTCCCCTTTACTCTGAGCTGGTTTCACCTGCTTTTTTTATCTCCAAATGGTCTGCTCAGTCCTGTGCGTTTGGTCTGGGATGTTATTTGGCACTTATCCTTGACTCTTAGTACTGTACAGTATATATGAATATTTGGATGTACACATGTTTTTTTCCTACCTCCTTCTCTCGACCACTCAACAGATCGTGTTTTTAGTGAAACAGTGACACAATGCTTTGCCTGTTCTCCGTGTGCCTGAGTATGCACAACACGTCCATGCTGGCCCCCAACAAAAGGAAAACAACATTACCACCATTTTCTTTCTCTGCCTCAGAAGTGATTATATCTCCCAGCGTGCCCCAGCGTACATGTTGGATTGCTTGCTTATTTCAACAGTGTGTATAATAGAATAGCGTTGGCAGCACTTGCTAACTGTATGGAACAAGACTTCAAAACTAAATAGTGCTGTAAACACCATTAGAAACAATGCATGTTTTGTAAAAGGAAAAAAGCCTAACCCTGTCATTATACAATTTATTTATGGTTAGCAAATTTAAATAATTTTCAGACTATTTGCATTAGATGTCTGTTTTTATACAGTTATATTTGTTTTGTCATTAATAATCACTTGTAGAAAGTGACAACGATTTTGAATTGAATAGTAAAGCTGCAATTTAGGAGAGAAGAAAAGTTTTATTTTACTACTGTAACTAGCAACAACAGAACTGTTTATCAATGCCTAATGGGAGTGCAGTGCAGTCAGACAGTATCTTGAGCAAAGATGTGCCATCTGAGTTGCATAGTATTTGATTTCATTAACCACATCAAAGCAAAATTTTTAGTTCTGTGTTCTGAGTAGCCTTTTTTCCTTTTTGCATACATGTCAGTTTTGGTATGAACTGTAATTTGGCAAACCAGAATTAGCAGGTCAAACAATTTTTTCTAAAATTATTGTGGTCTAAAAATGTTTTTATTGAAGCCCCTCAGATCTAAGGTTTCAGATTATGCTAATGTTTGCTTTTATAATGCTAAACAGAACAGATGCCTAGGCCTGTGCAGTTGGGTTTCATTTTGTTCTTTCTTTGAACATTATTACAAAAGTTGGAAGTCACTCCTATTAGCTCTCCAAACATACAATAGTCCTAATGCAGTTGTTTCCTCTGTACATCCTGGGCAAGCCAGAGAAAGCCACAGCCTCTTTGCACCCTTTAATTTCCATTGGGTGCACATATTTTCCCAAAGTGTTCCTCTTGCTAGTCACACCTGCTTACTCAACTGGTCAGGTGCACTGGGGTAAGCAGTTTGCAGTGCTTAAATACAATCCCTCTCTCAGCCCCCTGTCTTAGTGCACTCTACTTCTTGCCCTAGACTCTCATTTTGGGCCACTCTGTTGCCCAGTAGGAGCTCTGCTCATCAAAAGAGTTGCATTTATTTCTCTGGCACACGGATAGCACTGATATGTTTTCAACTTTTGTGTAAGAAAAGTTTTTTTCTATACAAAACAGTCAATGCAACCATTCAGGCTTTTATTTTAGATTGAGAAAAACAACTACAGTAATTGTTTTAATCTTGTATTATGCTGAGTGCCTTCAACTGCTAAATTTAATGAGAAATTAAAGTTCTCACTATGTTGAAGGGACTGCCGTATACAGTATGAAACTGCCCGTAGGTGCATAGATATCTCCCTATAACTTCATTGCTTGTATTAATACTGAGCTCGGCTTCTGAATTTAAGGAGCAAGGCCACAAAGTCTACCAGGGTGGCTGGCACATTCAGCTCACTCGCCTTCTTATTTCTCTTGCCTCATAACTTTTATATTCCAGCTAGCACATATGAGTTTAAAATGGGATGGGTCTCTTCTGTTCTGATTTAGTGGGAAGCCGCTTTGTCTCAGAACTGAGTAGTTTGTTCTAAATCTGTTCTTTGTTTGAGCACTTTGATGTATAACATTATTCAAAAGTTAATATTTGTGTCATTAATAGGTTAAGGAATGTTGCTAGGCTGGGATAATGCCTTTGAATGTATGTACAGTAATGTGCAGTATATTTTCTTACATGAGCTCCATTAATTCCTTCTGTCAAAGAAACTGCCACCTGGAAAGAATTGGAAAGTAATTTGTCATAGCTATAATGCAACATAAATCAGGGTACTGGTTTAAATATCAAACTGGACATATCTAGAGTTGGCTTGGAAAATGATTCCAGTACAATTTTTGCTAAGCCAGTAATATTGCTCAGTTGTAAAATTAAAGCAGCCACAATATATGTTTTATTTAACAAGAGCAGTCTGTTTATCTGTCGTTACCCTCCACTGCTAAGAACATGTGACTTGTTCAAAGATTATTTGAAAATAATTTGAAACTCTCTTCTGTTTTTAGAGAAAAAGGACCAAATTTATTGCCTGTGATTTCCTGACTGAGTGGTTATACAAGTAAGTTAATCATGGGTCTGAATTTCAAATACTCATAATGATTCTGTAACATCAGTTCACAAATAGAGCAGCAACAACTGAGATAAGCATGTGCTGTTTTCCTTTTTTATTATCAGTCAAAATGCAAAGAGGAAAGATGAGCCATTCACAGAATTCTTCTCTATCCCGTTTGTGAAGGACTGGCTAAAAGACCAGTAAGTATTGTGCAGCACTCAAATAGTAAGTATCCTTTTTCATATTTCTCTTCTCCCTCTAGTTATTCCAAAAAGAAGTAATAGAGCTTAAATGTGTTTAAATTGTCCCCTTTAAATACTCTTTCCTATTCAGGCAAAACAAAGGCCTCTGTGATGCTTCCTGACTTGGTTGTCCATAAGGTATTTTATGCCAGGATCATTTGTACAGAAAATGGTCTGGGACTGCTAAATACTTCATTATTCTGAAGTGGAGGCCATTTCAAATTGGTGTATTATGAATATCCTTATACTAATGAACAAATAACCCTGCTTTTAGGCACTGCTTGGTGATGTGATAACAGGGAGATCTTTCAGGCTGCATAGTCAGAGATTGCTTGCCTAACCTATGACCAATTTATTGAAAAATCCCTGCATACAGCTCATAATTTTGTGCCTGAGAGGTAACACTTTCAGTTTTGGGGGTGAAACATAGACTTTGTCACTTTCCAGCTTTCTATATTTTCTCCTCAGGTTTGAGCTGTATTATAGTTTTGGAAGACTCTCTTTTGCTAGGTTGTATGAGTTTTGTTGTAGTGCTTTCAAAGAGAATAAAAGGAAGCAGCGGGCCACTTTGAAAGAGTAAAGAAGTTCCATTGGCCAGATTCGCAAGACAGTCCCTCTGCAGGCACCTTTAATGAAGTGGCCTGGTTTGTTGCTAGTGAAACCTCCTTAATGTGGAACACTTTTGAAAATATGTCCAGTGTATTAATGGAAGCTGAGCTGTCTTGACATTTTTTTCTTATGGTTGGACTTGGAAATGCCTAGACTCGAGTCACTGTTTCAGAGAGAGAAGAGCTTCATGGTATTCATAGACGTTGGGAGACAGCTTGGTGGTAGAGGAGTGGACAGCTACAACAGTACAGCAAGTCTGCCTTGTCAATGTGCCTTAAATCTGTCATGAGTGGGCAACCTCTAATATGCTGCACCATATTAGCACTGTTTGGTGTTTGCAAAAAGTAAGCCAAGAGATTTCAAATAGGAATCTGCTATGACAAAAAACATTCTCACCCTCTGTGTTTTTTCTGAGTTCTTTGCAGCAGAATAACGACTCTTGATTTTTCTGGGCCCAAAAGATAGGCTTAAAAAGTTAAGCACCCGGCACTTTTTGAGGACTGCCTTCAGTCTAATGTGGTGGGGGGCGGCGGGCGGGGACAGGGGAGTGGCTTGAGTCTAAGAAGGTTGAGAACAACTGATTTAGTAGTTAGGAAGTTTCATTCTCCTTGTCCATTACCTCTTTGTTCTCTGCCAACAATATTGCCAATGAAAGCTACAGTTTATATGATTCAATTATAATGTTGACTATTTATATATGCTGGATACAGCATTAGAGATGTAAACAGTCTATGTTTTTCATTTTACTTTTAATCTTTAGCCATGTCATAGACCTGCAGTTTTTAGTTTTGGATTTTTTGAATTGCAGTACACTATCAAAGTCTAGAAACTTTAAAATTTTTTAACAAATCTTGATATCAAAATTAACAATTTCTATCTAGTAGAACAGAAAAGCAAGGAACCTTAAGGTAAAAATTAAAATAGCCCACATATAAGCATAGTAAACATCCAAACTCTCCTTAGTAAGATGTCTTAAATACCATTAGATTCACAGAATTAACATGTGTGTGTGTGTTTGGGTATGTAAATTTTAATTTTTATATTTTGACAGTTTAGTTATATATGTTAACCTCTGTCTATCATTTTCATATCATCACACTAAGTAGAAATAAAATTATTTTATAAAGAAGAAATAGAACAATTCCCATCAGAATAGTACAATAAGTAATAAAAATTAGAGGTGCACCAATACATCGGTCCAATATCAGAACAGTACTGATATAAAGAAAATTTGCTGTATCAGAAATCGACCCAATGGGGCCAATAATTTGGCCGATAAATAACCGTGCTGCGCACAGCGGCAGCACTCAGGAAGCAAGGAGCAGAGCTGGCAGTTTGGAGAACTGCGTGCAGCTGGTAAGTCCATTGTGGTGGAAGGGGAGGGGGGAGGGAAGGGGCATGGGGAGGGCAGATCAACACAGCGAGGGTGGCAGGGGTAGGCGCTGCCCAGCCGGGGTAGGGCGGGTGCGGGACAAAGCTGCGGCTCATGGAGGAGTGGCTCCCGCCACTGCTTGCACCCTGGAAGGGCAGTGTGGGGGCACATGCATGAGGCAGGGTGGGCAGGTAGGCTGCAGCTGTGGGCTGGAGCTGGGTCTGCGTGGAGCTCTTCTTGGTGAGGGCTGGGCTTGGAATGCGTACCAGTGGCACTGGGAGGGGGCTGCAGCCACCCGAAATTTCACTGTAGTGTGGCTTCCAGAGCCACCACTGTGTGCCTGCCTGGTGCAGCCTCGGCTCTGCCTGGCATCTGGGTGGAGGCAGGGCATTGAGCCGGGGCTGCTCCAGGCAGGCATTCACTGGTGGTGCTAGGAGTGGGGCTGTGAAATTTGGGGTGGCTGCAACCTCCTCCCAGCACTGCTGGTGCCCACTCCAAGCCCAGGCCCCACCAAGAAGAGCCCTGCGCAGCCCCAGCTTCAGCCTACAGCTTCAGCCTGCCTGCCCCACCCTGTGCAGATCCAGGGGGCACACACCCTGCTCCCCTGCCCTCCCGGGATGCAAGCAGTGGTGGGAGCTGCCCCCCCACGAGCTGCAGCTTTGTTCCACACCAGCAGTGCCTACTCCTGCCTCTGCCCCTTCCTTACTGCAGGGGGTACTGATCTGCCCCCTCATGCCCCTTCCCTCTCCCCTCCCCTTCCACCACAACGGACTTACCAGCTGGAGGCAGCTGTATTGGAAATCAGATCGGTATTGGCCAATATGCCTCCTTAAATATTGGCTATCAGTATTGGCCCCCTCTATCGGTGCACCTCTAATAAAAATTTGAGGATACCCCCCCCACAAAAGATTTGTATATTAATAATATGTCCTTTCTCTGACCCCAGCTTCTTTTCATCTATCCCATTAGTCATATGAAGTCATAAACCAGGGATCCAGATTTTCCACTTCCTGCTGAAAAACACAGAAAAACATGGATTTTCTCTTTTAAAAGGGAAAAACAAGGATTTCTCCCTTTGACGCAGGAAATTGCAGGTTTCCCCTTTTGCAAACAGCTCTCTGCAGGCTGGTAGAGTTCCAGCCTGGAAGGAGCTGCTTGCAAAAAGAGTGCAAAACCCTAAGCCTTGTCTGGAGGGAGAGGAGGAGGGTGCAGGGCCTCAGAATCTCAGACCAGCCAGGGCTGGCTCAAACTCACTTTGCCTCCTGCAGCCTTTAGGGTAAGTAGGGCCTGTGGGGACTGAGGCCTGAGGGTAAGGGGGGGCAGCTGGGGGAGGGAGGGGCTGCAGGTCAGGAATGAGGGAACCAGTGATTTTCTGGTCCCTGCACAGCCCCAGGGGCTGATATCATAGACTTTGGGGCCTGCTGATTGGCCCTGCAGGGAAGGGGGTTGGGGGAAAGAGAAAATAGGGCCTGGTGAGAGGTAGGGCAAATGGGATGCAGATGGAGAAGTGGGAGGGGGATGCAACAAGGGCCACCCATGGGGCTAGACAGGGTCTGCCTCAGCTGCCTTTTAGCTCCCACCAAGAGGTGACTGCTGCTGCCTTCCCGTTGCCTCCACATGAGTGAGTCCCTGGCCCACCATAGTCCCTGCCCTACTACCCCTGCCCCACTGCTCCTAGGCACTCACTTCCCAGATGGTTGCAGATGGCAGTGGTGGGTGTGCCAAAGTACTCAGGACTGGTAGTGCACAGGCCAGGCTGGACAAGCACAGCATGTCCTGGCAGAGTGGCTCTGAGATCTGCAGCTGGTAAAGGCAGCAGTGGCCATGGGAATTGTGTGGGGGCCACTGGAGCTGCAATGATCCCACAGCTGGGACAGGTCTGCTTCACTGGGACATACTGTGCCACCATCTGGACCCATGTGAGCGGTGAGCACCCAGGTGTAGTGGGCAGAGGTAGTGGGGTGGTGACCACAGCAGGCCAGGGACTTGCATGGGGGCAGTTGACAGGCAGGAGGCAGCCCCACTTTGCTTGGAGGCTAAAAGGCAGCTGGAGCAGACCCCAAATGGCCTCTTCGGTAGCTCCTGCTACATCCCAATCCCACTCCCCCTGCTTCTTCCCTTCCTCCTCCTCCTCTTCTCTTCGTGCCACCCTCTCCCAGCTGCCTTACCCATTGGCGACATGTAGGGGGTGGGGTACATGTGGGTGCATGTGCACCTCCTAAGATTGGCCGCTGCCAGCAGCATCTGTGACCAGTCATCACTCATCACCTCCCTCCCACCACCGACATTGCCGGCAGCATCTGTAGGCAGTTGCCAGTCGCCACTTGGCACTTGCCACCCCACTCCCACCATTGATTCCATCGCAGCCATCTGCAGCTGGTCCCTGCTCGGCCTGCTGTCACCACTGACATCACCGCAGCTACCTGCTGGCAGTCCCTGCTCGCTGCTGCCATGTCCCCACCACTGCCACTGTCACCGCTGCCTGTGGGTGGTCGTTGTGCTCTCCCAGCCTTGGGAGGCACAAGGCATTCATGGCCTTGCCCATTGTCAGGCTTCCTTTGGCTGGGGGACAGTGGCACACGGGACATACAGGGTCAGTGGCAGGGCTGGGGAGCTGTGGTTTGAGCATGGGGGCAGGGGCATGGGCAGGAGCAGGGCACTGGCATATCAGGGGTGCTCAGTGCCACAAAGCAGTGGGGGGACAGCTGCAGTTGGACCTGCGTCCTGGTGCAGAGGGGGAGCTGCTGCTGCGAGGGAACAAGTAGCAAGTAGGCAGGGCCTGTGGGTCAGGAGTGAGGGGCACTGGCTGAGCTGTGGTGGCTGTGGCTTGGGCGTGAGGGGCTCCCAGCATATCAGTGCTGCTCAGTGCCACAGAGCAGTGGGGGGGACAGCCACAGCTGGACCCATGTCCTGGTGAGCAAAGGGGGCAGGAGGAGCTCTGATTTTCCATGATAAAAAAACCCAAAATCAAATACCAAAATATATACGTATTTAGAATTTATTCTAATATAATAAAAGCCTTAGTCTGTCTGTCTGTCTGTCTGTCTGTAACACTCCGAGCCAACTGCACATGCGCTGCCTAGAGGGCACGCACCAGTAGGCTGTGAGGGCCCGGAGTCTTATGGGGTGAGGGAGGGAGGTATCTGCTGTGCAGCCCCCCCACAACAGCAAGCAAGGAGGGGGAATCAGCAGGGAAGAGGAGAGGAAGGGAAGGTGGAGGTTTCTGGTGGCAGTGCCCCACTGCTGCTGCCATGCCCCACCCTGCTGTCACCGCTGCCGCCCAGCCCTGACAACAGCCAGCAGAAGGGGAGGCAGCAGGGAGGGAGGGAGGAGGGGGGAGGGGAAGCAGGGAGGCGGGGCATTTTGCACCACCAGCTGCCGCAGCATGCAAATTCCCATCCCCCTGTTCCTGGGAGCTGGTGGCAGCGTGGGATGGAGCAGCAGGGGTTGGGGGGCTGCACTGGTTGGGGGGCTGCACTGGGCCGCACTAGGAACAGCGGGGGTGCGGAGGTGCAGGGGACATGGGGGGCAGTGGGAATGCAGGGGGTGGGGAGGGGCATATGGGGCCGGAGGCGGAGCGGTGGCATCAGGGGGCAGATGTTTCATGATGGGCAATTTGCTAGTTTTATTATGATTGAGGCACTGGTAGGCTTCCAAATTGCTTTAAATTGTAAATGTATCAATGATATATTGTGTTCCACTGATACCTGTATATGTAGTGGCATTTCATTATAACAGTGCAAAAACATGGATTTTGTGGGGGTTTCATCAGAGAGTTTTGGATTTTTTAACAGAGGAAGCTAGGATCCCGGATCATAACAATATCATCCTATGTAAGAGACATGACATTAAATTCTCAGTCAATTTTAAATGTGGTACTAATATTTTAATGTTCTTTACATGAAAAGAAACAAAAAGGGAAAGTTCTACTACTTCTTAAGGAAAAAAACCTGTTTTTTTTTTTTCAAGTATTTGGCCAAGGTTTGAAAAGTGCTCCAAAAGAACCATCAAAGTAGGAATACATTTCTACACTGTTTTAAAGCAGATTTTCTCTTATTAGAACAGGGAATTCTGTATGCTTAAAAATACCTAACAGAGAATTAATGTTTTTCCTCTGAAAGCATCTCTGTGACTCAGAAGTTTCTTTAATGTCAGCTTGTTTTAATACATCCCAAACTTGAAGGTTACCTCTTTTGGCTATACTCCAGTACTTCCAATTTTATTTAACTGAATCTGAAACCCCAGTCTTATGAGTCTCCTTTTCTCTGCAGTATGTTTCTAAACAAGGTCTTACAGTCTGAGTTCTCTCAGAATGATACATGAAAGCTGTATTCAATTGTACAGGTTTAGATTGGTGCCTCCTAGCTTTAATTCTGAAGAGTTTGCCAGAAATGAACAGCTTGTAAAGTGACTTTAAAATTGTTTCCATCTGTAGAATTGACAGTAACAGCTAAGGTTGCAGTAGCTTCACTACAGTTGCCATGTATTATGTTTTATACAACACCCAGTGCATAAACAAATATTTTATCCTTATTCAGGTGTTGATTATTCAAACATTTTTAAAAGAAACAAAAGTATTGCCCTGATGTCACTGTATCTGGCAACTCTGAATTTTGTTTCCCAGAACACAAATAAGTTTATGTTTTCTCTCAAACTAGAACTGTACCTTTAAGATAAGGAGACATCTTAGTTCCAAATGAAAAAAGAAATAAAATGTAGACATGTTTTCTCTGCACATAATTATGCAAGGAGATATATACCGTCTGTTAGCATTGTTTCCAGTTAAATTATAATGAAACAAACCTAAGCACAAATAACCAAATTATACATACGGTTCTACATAAAAATAAGGTTCCTGTAATGTCCTGATCCTAGTGAAGTTTTACTTTTTAGTAAGGATAGGCTCAGGGCTGTATTTTCTGGATCACTGACATCTCTGACTTTCCAGCCGTCAAAAGTAGAATAAATAAGTGTGTGGGGAAAAGCATTAAAATAAAGGCATAATTTTGTGCTGCTATGAAAAATGCTAATGTTATGAGAAATTCATGTAATATTGATTTAGAAATTATACAGCTTCATTCACATTCACCTCCAACTGCCTGCAAATGGAAGACATGTAGTTTTGTGTTTGTGAATAATCTTGTATGGTTTCTTCTGCCATCTGCCCAGGGTCAGCTCACATACGGAGACTTGACTGGGATTACAAGAGCTTTGCAGTTTCTTTGTGAATTACTTGCACAGTGCAGAGCATTGAAACAACTTGCATCTTTGTTTTTGTATAAAAGTATTCACTCACTATTGAATTCAAGAGAACCTACTCCCTGTTGACACTGCTTTTACCTGTCAACCAAAACAAATATGTAGATATTGAGAAAATAAATTTATTTTAGTGCCTTAGTGAACTGTGCAGATAACATATGCAGATATATACATGATTACTAATACAATGCTAGTTGCTTTTTGTATGGCAAATATATAAGCGCATGTATACAGATTAATTTTTCCCCCTCCTTTTAATATTCTAATTAGGCAAAGTCTGCTGGTCTCAGCTGCCTTTACAGTTGACTTCATGTCAGTTCTCAGTTGGCCAATAGGGGTAATTTTGCATGGGTGGTTGGTTTTGTTCATTTCATAATCAGGCTGCGCTTTCTGCATACTACTGTATTTCACTACTCTGTCAGTGAAGCAGTCATACTCTATGGATATATTTAA
This sequence comes from Crocodylus porosus, assembly GCF_001723895.1. NCBI lineage: Eukaryota > Metazoa > Chordata > Crocodylia > Crocodylidae > Crocodylus > Crocodylus porosus. The sequence goes on along the minus strand of NW_017728927.1, from coordinate 2,072,805 downwards.
TGTGTATTTCATTTGCAAAATGTCCTTTATTAACGTTACTTGAGCTTTGTAGGGTAAGTAATGCATTTAACAGGAAAAAGCAATCAAACAGTTGTGGAATTTGTTGCATGGGGGAAGCTACAGAGCTGTCATTTACGAAAGTGACTGATTTAAAGTTTCTGTAGGAAGCTAACTTTTGCATTTTACTGTGCAACCATAGCATTGTATTGGTCATATCTTGGCATGTAGTTTGCGTGTGAATGTTTTATACATTGATTTGAGTTTTTGTGATTGAAAGGCCTCTTACAATATTGAAAGATAGTATAATTTATAGTAGAGATAAGCCAGAATGACTGTGAGAAAGATGAACAAATACAACTTCTCAGTAGTACCTCTGGTATTAAATTTATTTAGGTTAGCTGATATGCTGTATTAAAGGCTAGTCCTACATTTGCTCATCTTTCACACTTGCAGGTTATGGTAATTGAAAAACATTGAGGTCAGTGACTTCAGTGGGCTTTGGACCTGGCCAACCTGCCTTTCATCCATTAATCTCCTTCCATCTAAAGCCAAAATAACTCTTGTGAAATGTGCAAATATTGTTCTACAAAGAAGGAAACTGAGGCACAGAATCACAAAATGACCTGCAGAATATCAGACATGAAGTCTGCAGAGCCACAGGTAGGGCTTGGGTATTTCAATTCCTAGTCTCAAGCTGTACCCACAAATTCCTTATTGAACAGAAATAGTCTTTACCAAGGCATACAAAGTGAGTGTTATGGGAAAGAAACCATGTTTATTCAATTCATTTCAGACAGAAAATACTGACCTGAGAGGTACGTGACAAGCTACAATTCTGTTTAGTTTTTGTGGTTGGCACAGGTATGCATGGCCCTTCTTAGACAAACATAAAATCTATTTTTTCTCTTCCTCCCATTTCCTACCGCTAAACCCAGAGACACTCACTGAGGTGGTTAGTCTAGCAGTTCTTTTACCTACTCCACATGGGGAGTAACACCTGCAGCTGGAAGGTGCTTTCATAGGGAACAACTGGCTAGGCTTCAACACTAACAAAAAGGCTTGGGGGTTATAAGTAAATCATAAATTGCCTATGTGTTACCAGTGTAATAGTGTTGCACCACAGCTAATAGCATACTGGGATGAATTAACAGGAGTGCTTATACAAGACATGGGAAGTGATTATTCCACTCGATTCAGCATTGGTGATGCATCTGGAATCCTTTTTCCAGTTTTGAACATGACACTTCAAGAAAGATGTCAACAAACTTGGAAGAGCCCAGAGGAGAGCAGCAAAAATTATTTGTGGCTTAGGATGTATAACATATGAAGAGAGTTTAGAACAAGGGAGGTATGATTTGACAGGAGCCTTTGAACACAAGAAGGATTATTATATAGAACAGTGGTTTTCATCCTTTGGTACCTTACGTACTCCCTGCCAATTGACATGGCAAAAACGAAACTGGAAGTCGCACTGTGGCACTACCGGTTTTGCCGCTGTGAGCGAATTCCCACTTTTTCCTCGCAGATCATGGCCTGGGGCAAAACAGCCTGCTTGGGGCCTCCCCGCTGTGTCCCATGGCACACTGAAGCCAGGGAGTAAAAGCCCCGGCATGTCGGATGAGGCAGGAAGAGTGGCAGCCAGAACTTCTGGCCCAAACAGGCAAAGGTGCCTCCAGCTTGGGGGGGGAGGGTACAGGCCAAAGTCAAAACGCAGCACCCAAGTACCACGTGCCCGTGTCTTGCGTACCCCCAGGGGTCTCATACCAGGGGTTGAGAAACACTGATATAGAGGATAGTGATCAATTGTTCTTCAAGTCCAGTGGCAACAAGCTACTAACAGATTTAAATTGCAACAGAGGAGATTTAGGTTTAAATATTCAGAAGTACTTTCTAACTATGAGGGTGGTTAAACAATGGAACAGACCAAACAGTTGGGATGTGGAAATTCTGCCATTGGAAATAGTTAAATGCAGGCAGGCCAAATATTTGGCGTGGTTAGACAGAACGATCCTGCCTGGAGCAGGGAGTTGGCCTAGCTGGCCTATAAGGTCCCTTCCAGCCCTGTTTGTCTATGATTTTATGACTAAAGAATCTGTTTTCAGACCTTTAGGATCTCTTCCCTAGGACATCCTGTACCACCCATGCAGCACAGAGGCTAAATCACCCTCCCACTTCCTACCCAGACTGAGAGAGACCTTTCTAAAGCACTAGGCCTCACGTCCTTTCACCTCCTCTAGACAAGGAGCAAAAGCAGTAGCTGTGAGGAGCCTCCAGGCCCTGCTGACATTATCATTCACTCAACCTTTGGAGTTGGGCTGAGGATATGGTTTTTCTCATATTCTCTTTTGCACTGGTTGCTGGTTTCCCTTCAGGCTAATCATTTCCTACCCTAAGGCCCTTCAGATGTCCTGTCTCATTTTACTGGCCGCTGTGCTTCTCCTTTTCCTCTTCTCTATCTCTCCCATCACAATTACCAACTTTCTTATGGTTTCACTTTTTCTTCCCCACCTTCACCACAATATAAATTAAATAATTATATATTTAATTAAAAAATAATTACTTGTGGACATAATCTCCTTGTGAATATTTTGCTTGTACCTTTTATTTCTGTCTTCCACCCAGTCTGTTTTTTGTCTTTTTATACTGTAATCTTTTCTGGGCAAGAATTATGTCTCCCTTTATATCATAACAGTTCCTAGTGTATTTTCTTTGCTAAGAATATAAATAATATATACATAAATAACCTAATGATACGAATAATATAATAATGATAAAGGCAAAAATATTCTCCCCTAGCTTGCAACCTTTACAAATAGCCAGACAAGCCTCTTTTGTATCATGAATGAAACTGCATGCAATAAGCATGCTCCTTTTCCAAATGCACTAGAACTGGAATAACCACAGGGCTAAAATGTTAGGTTGTCAGACACTGTAGATGTCACAAATGGCCTGGAAGTTGGCCTAGATTAATGCCTATGTTCTGTGTGTTTTATATCTGCACCTAACTATATGTCAGGGGAAAAAAACAGGCTGAAAATGTAGACAGAAATTTGCATCTTGAGTCTTTCCCTTCTAGAATCCTGCTTGAAATGTAAAGAAAGCAAAGCGAGATTTTTAAAAATAGGATATTATCCTCCTTCACAGTTGGAGACCTTTCTACTTGTGTATTCTCAAATGGATACAAAATTTCATGCCAGTGAATACATGGAAAATGCAGTAAGCAGAAAGGAAATTGTAGTATTTATTCATTCCCTCTTTAGTTGTCAGCAGTAGCAAGGGATCTTTCCAGTTGGAGAGAGTGATAGAAAGAAGAGTTTGGATGATTGCCAGAAGTAAAGCTTTACAAAGTCTGCTGGTTTGTAATTCTTCCTTCAGAAGGTCAAGCAGGACTGTTCCCACATTCATAGTCCTTCAGAGAAGTACCTCCATACAACGGACAAGAAGTGGGTCCTTTTCTTTTATACTGTGAGGACTGCTTTTCAGATTGCTTCCTCTCAATCTAGTTTATTGGGATTTTTCCAAAAGATAATCAGTTTTCAAAAATGTGTCTCAAAACAGAGTGTTGAATGGGTGTATTATTACCTGGTAAAAAGAAATGGCATGGCTTATAAATTCTCTGCATCCATTCTTTTAAGTCTGTGGAATTGTCCAAGGGGTAGTCCCTTCAACTCGTTGTATAAATCTAAACCTTTAAGACTGTGGGGCTTTCACGCATTGTTTGGTGCATGTTGTGTTAGTGTAACTGTCTGGATTCAAAGGCTAGACAAGTCAGTGCTGCGATTTCCATTTGATTAAGAGGATTTTTTCATCTGGTTTGGGGGTAACTAATGTTTAATTGTATTGAGAAGCAGAGATTTCCAGTGCACTGAGTAGTGTCATATCTTCCTCCCTAATGTTGTTTCTGCTTTCATATCTTTCTCCCAGGGCAGGGACTGTCTCATGTTTGTCTGTGTTTGTACAGGGCCCAGGAAACAATTAGGGTCTCTTTGGATTTCACTGTAACATAAATTTTCATGGCTGATAATCGTTAAAGTCAAATGGAGCCTGGAGTATAAGTTGCCTTCTTTTCAAACTTCACAGCCGTAGGCTTTGGATGCAGGACATTTCTACCAGTGTAATTTACACTGCTTTTGTACACTGTGGTAAAGTACACTGGAAGCCAGAGTGGAGGAAGGACCAGCTGTCCTTGGATAGCTTTGTGCTTAAAGCATTATCACAGTATATTGCCACACAGGTAGATAATAGCCTACTTGCCTTGAGCAGGCACATGCCGAGACAGAGTAAAAACTGAACTTTTACTGCAGTTTTTTATGGAGTCAAGGGAGTTGCACTGCAATGGGGCTGTATGCTGTATGTCCGCCTCCAGTTTTACACTGGTGCAACCATGTCATATGTCCAGGACCTAGTCATGGTCTATGTGAGACGGGAGGCAGGAGCCCCCACAACGTGGCCCAGACCCTTGGCTGATGCACCCCGGTACTTCCCTCAGGAGCTGGGACGAGCGGCAGCAGGAAGGAAACACCGATGCAGGCTCAGCAGTTCCGCAGCTGCCTAAGCCTGCGTATCAGCAAACACCGGGGGCATGGCGCCCCAGAAGCAAGGGCTGCTCAAAAGGCAGCTGGAGATTCAGCTGAGCAAGTGCTGAGGAGCGAGGAGCAGAACGCCAGCTGGAAGACACCAGCTGTGGAGCCAGTAGGCTCCAACTCCAGCCGCCACAACAAGGAGCCGGGCGCGTGCCGGAGAACCCAGATGGGTGAGGCAGAGGGCAGCTTCGGGGGCTAACAGGGGTGAGGGAGCCCCACTGAGAAGCAGCAGCCTCAAGGGACGCTGCCGAGAAGCAGAGGGGCTCTGACCAGGAGCTCAGACGCCGTGGCTGGGGACAGCTCCTCAAGCCCACAGGCATCCCCAGCCAGCCCTGCAATGGGCAGAGCACAGGGAATCACGAGCCCCCAGGAGGGGGAAGTAGACAACACCAGCTGGAGGGACCAAGACAACTGGACCACAGGTCAGCTGGGACCCAGGGAGGTGATGCCAGAAGAGCTGGCAGAGGCTGGACACAGGCCAGTTGCCTGTACCCATGTCTACTAAGATAAAGGGAACAGACAAATCTTCCCCAAGGTACTGAAGGCCCAGAGAGAGGGAATCTCGGGAGCCTGCTGGCAGAATCTGGTCATTTTCAGTTGAGTTTCTTCAGTTACAGTATGGCCCCGAACAGGGCAGGTTTAGTTTCCCAAGAGAGGGGAAGCCAACCCAAAGACGAGGGATGGACCCCTGAAGATTGACAGCCAGGAAGACCCGACCCTTTCAAGGCAGGCAGAGTGGGAAGACCTGTGGGGGGCAGCATCTACCAAGGCCAAGGATGTGGTAAGGGTGGGGTAAAAGGAGAGGTTTGATGCCTCATTAAGACAACCCAGGGCCGAGATCCCTTTGGGTCATCTACAGGAACTGCCTCCCCAACAACAACATCAAAGATGTGGCAGGCGAGAAAGGGCAGCGCCTGAACCACCTAGGTGGCACCAAAACCAGATCTCACCCTGACGTTACTGGGGAGCAAGGCACCAACAAAAGGGGGGCCAAAACCTTATAACACCTACCAGTGACACTTTAAATCAATTGTGTACATCCCCAAATCTTTGTGAAGACATTGTGGACTTTCTATTGAACTGGCAGAGAATTCACGGCTGTTAACAGGACTTTGTGATTCAGTGTACCTGCAAACAGTCAATTGCAATACTGGGTCTAAATTTGGAGACTTTGGCTATATATATTGGTATATAGTATAAGGTGCATTTAATACTGAATCATACATGGTGCTAATAAAGAAAATGTAAGAGTAGAAAAATGTTAATGTCCATTAGATTGTAATTTTTTTTCCAAAGTAGGCAACAGGACTTATGGTTGTAGAGCAGGGCTCTAGTCCAGACTTGGACCTCTGGACATTATTGTAATATAATTATTGGATCAATATGCTTCTGAACCACATGCACTCTATTAAGGTGGATAACATAATGAAAGCTTTTTATTTTCCATCTTAAGAGCATGACTTAGAGTGTATCATCTAATTTCTGCTGAGAATTCAACACAGAAATTAGATGCCCAAGTATAGAAATCTGATGTATTTTGGGGAAAACCCTCTTTAATACTTTGTATACTTTTCTAACACAAGTGTGGTGTTTTTCTGCTAGATACTGAATTACAACTACATAATATTATTTAATTAATAGATAGCTTATATACTTGGGATACTTACAAGCCTGATTGCTGAGAAACCACAGCACTTCCTTCCTAACTTTAAGCAGTCTTTTGGTCAATGCCTGCTTTATTCATATTTGCTCAAACCTATTATGCCGGGAAAAAAATTCTACTAAAGCCATTTTGTGTGTGGAATTTATGCTACACTGCATATTTAGTGTCAGCTCCTAGAAATCTAGGTGATCTAAGACTTCTATTTTTCAAATAAATAAGCAGAATATATTTACTGTACATTTGGTTGTCATTTCTAATCTTTTTGGAGTGTTACAGCTGTCTTCTGCCAGGGATGACATATTCCCTCTTCTCCCAGTTCACTGTTAATGGGTGATTGCGTCTGCTCATATTCTATTTTTATTTGACCTAAAGCCAATTGCATATATCCCCTTAGACAAAAATGGACCTGGCACGACTTTTGTTCCCTCAAGCTGGCCTGCTGAAATGATTGATGTTTCCTAGTGACTGCCACACCAAAGATTAAGTCTTACCCTTTATGCTTGATTTACACCAGTTTCTTTGATTTAGCCTTGGATCGTAAACCTCATGGATCCTCATAATTTAACAATGAAAGCAATGGAATGGCTAGAGGTATTTTTGCAGACTACAAGGAAATCCATTCTACTCTCTGAAGTCTGAGGTGTCATTACTAGTGAAAGGTCATTGTTTTCGTAAACATGCCTGTTGTGTTGCCTCATTTTCACTTTTAAAGTGATAGAACAGGAGATGGGAAGCTATCAGCAAAAACAATGCAATCTCAACACTTACTTGGCCATTAATTAGAATCAGAGTTCTACTCAGGCTGTCTTAGTTGCCCAGCATGCTAAAAATGTCCACAGAGTTACACCCTTATGGCTTAATGGAGATAGCACATTCTGTTGTTGTCTGTATTTCCATTTTCCCAGACAGAAACTAATGTTTTTGTTCACATAAAATAAATGAGTGCCAAAACCACAGCTGACAGGATGTCGAGCACAATTTGTCCCTGTGTACATTGACTGTAAAGTTGTGGACAGCATTGTATTAGTTAACAATTAAGGTCACACTCTAACTTTGTGTACTTGTCTGGTGAAGACAGTCCTGAAGACAAAGGGCTCAAAAAGCATGGAAACACTGTTAGGGCAGGTATAAATATAAATGAGACTAATCAAAGAAAAATGTGGATTGAATACATGGAAAAGTCTCCTAATGTGAGACCTATTATATGTAGAATAGACTTCCAAAGGAAGTGCCAGAAGAGCCAGTGTTTTGGTCAATTAAAATGTAACTGGAAAAAGCATTTGGGGATTTCTTGTATACCCTGTCATTACAATTTAATAGCACTGGCAGGGATATTTATAAGTAGCTTTGATCTCCAGTTCCAATGAAATAAGCATAAAGGGATTCTGTGATAAGGATCAATTTTCCCAAAAATGCTTACGTGGTGTTAGATCCAAAAGATCAGTGCCTCCAGATTGATCCACCTCTGAACTTCCCAAAACAAACTTGTGCACAAATCTTTATATAATCTGTCTTTGTTGATGATCCACTGACTTCTAAGTATTCTGGTATCTTGTTCATAACAGGTATGATCATGAGTTGTAACATGTTTTATCTGTAGCCCAGTGCCGTTCGAAAGGTCACAGAAATTAATTCAGACTGCTTCATTCAACAAGGTGCTAACTGACCAGTCTGAACAAGGGACAGACAAACTTTAATAGTAAATGATTCTTCAAAGCAAAAACTGAGATGCTGATCTGAATATACACTACAAAGATAAATGTATTAATGTAACTGTAAAGTGGTTGTCATTGCAAATAGGATGCGAATTTACTGAAAATGCTCGTAGATCCCTGCAGTTGGTGCTAAAAATTAATTTTGGAATTCTTTACACAGCAATCAATGATAAAAGTGCCACATTTATTCCACAGTCTTATTTAGGCATGTTTATTTGGCTGTTTGCATGCAGGTAGATGGGTACTGAATCAGTTAGCCTCTGACACAGTTCAGTCTTCATAGCATACAGACTGTTATTCAAATCGTTTATGGACGAAAATATATTCTTTGATAAGGATCAAAAGAGTTGTGCACTTCTCATTATTGTGGGAAATCTTTTTAGTGTTTGTAAATAAAAGTGACCAAATAAAGGCAGGTATTTAAAACATGAAGAGAATTCAAAACATTATGCCCTTCATATACTTTTACATGGTAGTGTTCAAAGGGAAAGAATATTTTGCATATATACTGCATTTAATAATTTTTGTATCATGGTATCTAATTGTGCATATATACTACATCTAGTAGTATTTTAAAAGAGAACATTATTTTATTTGTACGTTTTATTTTGAAATCTTAAGAAATTGTATCTACAGATCTTAAACGACTTTTCTCATGTTTGTTGGGTATATTATTAAAGAATAAGCTATTTTTAAAAGGTTGAATATTTCTTTCTTTTTTTTCTTGTAGTCCTAGACCACCCATTCCTCTGTCTCTCCTGTTATCAGAAGAAGAAGCAAGCAAAATAATTCAGTCATTCTGGAGAGGTTATTGGGTAAGAGTCATCTATAATTATTTTGCTTGATGTTGAATCTCTGTGACTGTGCAGACCCCGGGGGAAACCCTTACATACATTTTAAGTCCAGGATACTATAAATAACTATGAAGACCCCCACGGTTCACTGGCATTGATTGTACTTCTGTGTAAGATGTCTAATGACTCAGATCTTTTCACAGGAGCATCAGTAATAGATGCTTCCTGTTTCCCTCCCCAAATAAGTCTACGTGATATACAATTACAGAAATGTACTTAGTTCCTGTTTTGAGAATCTCCATCTTAGCATCAGGAAAAGGTTTCCATGTCAGATGTATGGATAGGTGAGAAAAAAAGTGATGGGGAAAACTAGGAAAAAGCAATACAGAATGGAGAGAGGGAGAGAAAAATGGCACAAAATAAAGCCAGAAATGTATAGGAAAAATAGAAAACAGTGCAGGGAAAAGGAGCAAGAGAATGTAAGATCAGGGGAGCTCAAGACAAATGCAAACAGATGTTGAAGACAACTTTGGTAAAGATATATTGTGATTTAGTAAAGGAAACAAACTGGAGTGAATCTAGGGAGAGCAACCATTGGACATAGTTTGACATTTTTCATCCTAGTGAAGGGCACTAGTGTGTGTTGCAGGAACACGCGGGGAGTGTATCGTGGCTCTGCCCTGGGCCCTGGATCTGTTCTGTCACCCCGTGATCCTGGCCCCGGTCCCACCCATCGGTCCCACTCCCAGATACTGCTTCCCACCTGCCTGTGGCCACATCCCATCTGCCCAGCCAAGTGTGCCCTGCCCACAGAGGTCCTGGGCTGCTATCAGTTAAAATCCCATTCACCCTCTCCCCAGCAGTAGGTGCAGGGCAAATGGGGCCGGACAGGATCAGTTGGTATCTCCCCACCCTCTCCCTCTACCCTTTCCCCCAGCACCAGGCAGTGTAAACAGTTGTGATGGCTGGGGGGAGGGGGCTTGAGGCCAGGTCAACAGCCCCCTTCTCTGCTCCTCCCCCCCCTCTCCCCCCTGCCCCTCAACAGCTCATCAGAATTCCTTAAGTGACCCTCCAGCCCAAATAATTACCTACCCTGTGTTATGCAATGTGTATCTTTATTGCTCCACTCTGGGTTTAGCCCCTTTCATTGAAAAAAAAAATTAGCAAATTTGAAAATTAATTTAGTATTTTCAGTTGGTTTGAAGAGAGCACTTCATAAGTTATTCCAGTTTCTGTCTGCTATTATTCCTAATAGCTGCTCCATGTTATGATGTACTTTATGGGAGTGATACGGAAGTTACTTTCTTTAAAACTAACTGTCATATAAGGCACCAAGAAGTAGTATAATTATGATATAACACATTATTTTATTTATCTCCAGTGAGGCTCCTGTTTGGAGGTTGTGAGTAATTTCTAGACTTATCAATTGTTTACTTTTACTGTATAATGAAGTTTGACTTCATTATCTATGTGTACACGGTATTTTCTAAACAAGTATCATTATCAAAACATACCCTGTTCAGTTCATCTGCATTGTTTGTGACAGAAATGAGTATATATGTGTGGCTGTAAGAATCTGCCAAGGAGAAAAGGATGATGAAGTTTTCTGAGTATTTATTTTTGATTGATAGATCCTGATAACGTTTTATGCTTTGTGTTTATTCATTTTCCCAGCTTTTCTGGTTTTTTTAACCTAGCTGACACTGATTCCCACAGTAACATTAATTAGCACTGACAATACCACTGCAGGCACCTTCACAATAAAGTATAGAAAAACTAGTCATAATCCAATAACTTGTATGTTAGCTCAACACCACAAAGTTTCTTAGATACCTTGTGCCTGGGGAAGGTTTGAAGGGCAGTGTCTTATTTAACATTTAATTTATAACAAGATTGTTTGTAATTCTAGACCAATGTTTCTCAACCTTTTTAGACTTGAGGCATGCCTCAATAGATTTGAGGTACCCCTTCATAGATGCAAATCACCCCTTGGAGAATACCAGCTCCTCATTGTCACTTGTTTTGTGATGACTGTAACAGGCTGGCCCTTTAGGGCGGTCTCAGTGCTGACTGCCCGCCTGTTCAGGGCTAAACCTCCGCCACACTTGATGAAAAATAATATGATTGCTGTTTCTAAGGCAGGAGGCTACCCATTGCTCGCCCCAGATGCCAACTTGATACACGCCCTGACCTCTCCTTACACATGTCCCATGACTCACTGATGTTCATTCTCACTTCTGGTATTTCCATCTTGTCACATCCTGTCTTTCCATATTCCCAATTCAGTAATTCTGCCCCTCACTAGGGCCACTCATCTTTATGACCCCCACTCTGGGCTGCTTCACTGTCGCTTGGCCCCCACTGGGCATTTCCTGAGGACTCCCCACCACAGGGAGTCCCATCAGGCCACCCTTCCCCAGCAGGATGAAGTTTTAGGTCATACCCAGGACCAGGAGCCTCCAAACCATCCCCATAGCTCCTGCCCTTACCTTCAAGATGTTCCAGAAGCAGCTCAGCCTGATGTTTCTTCCTTGCCTGCCCAGCTCAGACTGCTGCTTCTCTCTCTGAGGCCCTGGGTTAAAATGGAGGCTGCTTGGCCCACTCTACTAATCCCAGGGACCTCCTAGGGTCATGTGCTAGCCTTGATGAGGAGAGCACCCACCTGCCCCGCTGCTCCACTGCCAACTAGAAACCTTAAAGTGGCAGGCACTGCAGGTGCCTGGCCACAATGACAGGAAAATAATAGAGCAATTCTTCTGTTGCAGAGAACTCAGAAAGACCACAACAGGTCAGACTGTTTTAACACTATGGATCCCTATTTGAAATCTCTGTGTTTCTCTTGTGAAGCATGTTTGCACACCAAACACTTTTAACATTGTATGGCATCCCAGAGCATCCTGGATGGATCTAAAGGCATCCCACTGTTCTAGACCAATTGTTAAAAATGGGAAGGGAACCATAGCAGTAAAGAGAAGGAGAAGTCAAGATTAACTCAGACCCTGAAACTGACTGAACTATTTGTGTGCAGAAGCAAGTAGTGTTTTTTAAGAGACATACCAGGGTGCCCCTCGGGGTTACTAGAAACAATGTCCATAAACTGAAGGAGAGCAAATTTAGACTGGACATCAGGAAAAAATTCTTTACGGTGAGGGTTGCCAAAATATGGAATGGACTTCCAACGGAGGTGGTGCTTTCCTCTACCTTGAAAGCTTTTAAAAGGAGATTAGTCAAGCACCTGGCTGGGGTTACTTGACCCCAGCGCTCTTTCCTGCCCAGAGCAGGGGGTCAGACTCGATCTAATAGGTCCCTTCCAACCCTAGAAATCTATACGTTGAAATCAGACTTGTTAATAAAAAGCTATAACAGAAAAGATAGGGTGATCTCTTATCTAGATTCACCTTTTAAAAAAAAGAGAATATTAAGCTTGATTGAGAACTGCTCGTGCTCTAACCTTTTTAAGGTAAATGGATTAAAATATCAGGGGAAAGTTCCAAACAATTTCAGAAGACAGAGTAATTTAAAACAAGTTCATCTAAAGTTAGCAGTGATTTGCTCTGATCATAGCTATAACATTATAAACATCCCCCCTGCCCCCGAATATTTTAGATACATGCTTAGGAGCTCAGTTTTATTTTAGCTTGTTGTAGTAAGTTTTCATAAATTAATGCTTTGAAATGTTTTAATCAGACATTTTTCACTTATCACATGTGTTTAATTCACACAATTTGGAATTCTTAAATACCCTGTCATTACAATTCACACCTCCTGGTTATATTCATTATAAATACAAAATCGTATCATCCCATACATATTTGCATACACACACACACACACACACACACACACAAAATACCAGATTGTACAGATCTGTGATTAAAGGGAGATCATTATTCCTACCATACCACTCAAGTTACATTTTCTATAACATGAAATCATATACCACAAGCTTTCGTGTAAAGGATGGAGTGGGAAATCTGGACCTAAAATTTGGACAAGGGAGAAGAGATTGACATCATATATTTGAACTCAGATCTCCCATGTAGCAGGCAGAAATTCTACCATACAACCACCAATGCCGGTACTGCTCCAAGCTGCTAGGGGTCTTGACCTTCCCAGAGCCCCAGCCTCACATCGAGCTACCTGGCCTCTTATTGGAGGAGCTGGTAGCAGAGCTAGGAACCTCTTAGGTCACTGCTCAGGCCTTTGCTGGAGTTGGGGAGCCTCTCCTGTTGGCCACAGCCCCTCGTAGGGGATCCTAGAGCCTCTCCTGCCGGCCGCACGCCTTGCTGCTGAGGGTCCAACTGCTGCCTGCAGGTCCCACTCCTTCAGGTGCTTCTGGGGCAGCTGCTCCCACCCCACTGGCCCAGCTCTTGCCAGCTCTTTGAAGCTCTTTCCTTGTGGTCCCTCACTGGTCTCTCCTGAGCCAGCTGTGCTGCCCTTTTATCCCCCTCCAGGTGACCCAAGGGGCCAATCAGGGGACACGGAGGGTGAGTCTCTGGGGCCTGATTGGTGAGTAAAGAGAATCCCAAGTCCTCCAATCATCTTTTACCCCTTCAAAACCACTGGGCCAAGTCACTGCCAGCTAGCCCATCACAGTCAAACACACTGAGGCACTGAGTGAGGTAGAGTTTACCTAGTTATATACTTGATTGAACTTTTCAATCGTATCAAACTATGATGCTTCATTGGTTTTTGCTCCGTGTGGGTGAGTGAATGAATATGTGCTGCCTTAAAAACTCAAGATCAACAATAATTGCTTGTCATCCATTAAAGGTTTTTCTCAGTAACAAAAGCTGAAGAACAAAAGTTTAATTCTAAGCACTGCCTGACAGTAGGACCTGAAAAAGCAGTGTATCTAGTATAATCTTGGGCCAGTTTCAGAAAATACTCTAGTTTTGGGTGAAGTTCTGAATGGCTGCCATCAAGTGAGTCTTTGATACAATCTCAGACCAGTTTAAAGCTGATGGATATGCTAAGAAAACTTCTTTCAAACTAATGAAAGAATCAATTAAACCCCTTTATACAGTAAAATAGCTGTAAATCAATGGCATCCAAACTTCTGGCCTTGAGGGCCAGATGCATGACGCAGGATCAGTCCGTAGGCCTGATCCCGTGCTGCCCTGGTCTGGCCTCATGCCACCTGCTTCCTCAATCCAGGCCTGTGCTGCCTGGATATGGCTCCACGCTACTCACTGCCCTGATCCAGCCATGTGTTCATTTGATTTGGCCTTCTGACTCCTATTGCCCTGATCTGCCCCTGTGCCAACTTGATCCAGCCTCACCCCATCCACCTAGTGGACCCGGCCACACACTGCCTGCTACCCCAAACCCTGCTTACTGGATCGGTCCATATTTAGGTGCAATCTGGCATTCAGAGCCACATTATCCCATGTTTAAATAATGGATCTAGAAATTTAGCAGTGACAGTTAACACTGCCACCGCTCCCCTGCCATCAAATATCCGGTCCCTTGTGGAGACGTGTGGGTCAGATGATATAGGGCTCTGTGGGCTGAGTCTGGCCCAGAAGCTGGGGGTTGAGCACCCCTGCTCTAAATGGCAGAAGTTACTGCCCAATGCAGTGGAACATGTGATAATGTGAGAACAAAAATGAACACTAGAAAACTAACAGGGTTTTGGTAATTTGAAGGCTGAGGTGAAGAGTTTGGGCTTGCAAGCAGTACAGTTAGAAGAAGAAAAATCAATCAGTAAGTAAAAGAAGGAATTGTGAGCCTGAGTGAAGGCAAAGACAGCTACTTAAGGGTAAAACTCACTGGAGAAGCAGGTGTGAAGGTTTCTGAGCAGAGAGACTGGTTGCTACTGTTTACTTCTATTGTGTTTCTATCATGAAACACAACTTTAATCCCCTTCTTTGCAAATAAACAGAATTGCATGAAAGAACTATCTCATTCATATTACAATTTTTTTTTATTATTCCACATGTACCATACTCCCATATACCTCTCATATACCAAAGGAATATCCTGACAAAGGGTGAAAAACATTATTTAGTTAAAAATCAGTTTTACTTAGTGGAAATGGGAGAATTAAACTCCTTTCTCTTTCCTTTTTAATTTTTGTAATGTAGAGGTACTTAAAGCTAAAGATATTTGCTCAGATCATCCTGTCCAGGGTTCCTTTTCATGGAGGTGTGATTGCACATAGACTTGCACACATGCGCACACATACACACTCATGCTACAAGATGTCAGATAATCCTCCCTATGTTAAATGTATTGGAGGCTCTTCCAGTTCCCAGAACTCAGCATTGAACCCCTCGCCTTTCCTGTCTCTCCAGAGAGTGTATTGGTCAGCATATGGAATACTCTTCTGTGGAGACAGAGATACCTGAAGATGTTTTAAATTAATATTATCATGAATGATCAGGATCTTCTGAGAAGAGATGCTAGATAGGGCTAAAATGGCTATTCCCGATCCCTTTAATGATAGGAGAAAAATAAGGCCCATTCAAATGAAATACAGAGGCTTCAAGTCCAAAGGGTAAAGCAGTACTCAGCCTTCCCTCTAGTTCCTTCCAGTAAAATACTTTCACCTTCTGGAGAAACTGTCAAGAAAAACCTCAAAAACCATCAGGGACTTGAGACAGAAGATCTCATAATCGCCCAAGAAAGCAGAGGTAATAAAAAAAGAGGAGGTGTCTGACTTATTTAAAATACTGTTGGATATTGAAATCCTTTCTTCTTAATCTTACTTGTTGGTTTTAGCTGGAACACCTGCTTTCAGTTGCACTGAATTTTGTTTTCTTCCTCAGGTGGAGGAATGAAAGGAAGGACATTGTCCTTTTGCCCTTTTAATATCACCCATTTTCAATATTTGTTCATAACAGCATTCCTAAGTGTCTGCTGTTCTATTGTGTCCAGGGGCTTAGCTCCTTGGTAGAAAAATGGAAAGGGTGTAACTGTGAAGAGGACTCGATCAGGTCTGATTTATACTTGCAGGAAAGCTTCTTGGAAAGGAAGAACACTTTAGTTGAATGAATAATTTATGGTAAATTGTCTCCATCTTGATTACTGCTGATTGACAGAAGGTAGAGGGATTAGTCTTCGGCTGTCAACAGGGGCAAACAATATATTGCATCAAAAGGAATATTAAGAATGTAATGTCATATCAAGTTATGTTCAATTCCATGATCCATTCCTTTTCAATTCAGAATTCACACCATAGCAAGTATGGCCGCTTGCTTATGCCATCAGAGACAAGAATCTTGTTCCTGAAGTGGAAATAAAGCTTAGCTTACAAATAATAAGAAATGAGGGAACAGGCAGTGGTTGCATACCGCCCTAAGACATCTTCCATGGATCAATTTATAACTGGTGTTTGAGTTTTAGTAGGTACTTTTTATTTGCAAAACTTGAGAATATACATATTTATACTCATAGTTTTGTAAGGAATTTTATTAAGGAAGTCTCTATTTTTATAGGAGAATTACCTTTTCTTTTGTAATCCTTGTGACAGAGCTGGATTGATTTGTTAATATCTATTTTGGGAATTTAAAATGGATGAATTTAACATTTTGTTAAGCTATGACAGGCTTGTATATAAGGGCATTTTCATCAGGCACTGGTAGGAGGTCTTTCTTAAATAACCTGACCTATGCCAGATATGTACGTTTGTTAAATTTACCACTATTCTGGGGCTTATATATATTCATAGATTCATAGATACTAGGGCTGGAAGGGACTTCGGACGATCATCGAGTCCAGCCCCCTGCCCCAGGGGCAGAAAGTCAGCAGGGATCATAGGATCATATTGGAGCCATGATCACAAAATGTTTAAGAATGTGTAATTGCATGGCAGTAAATATTTGTTAGAGCAGAAAAAGGGTTATGTTAGGTGCACTGGATGTATTTCTTGTATCTTTACTGTTTGGGTACATACAGACATTTGGGGAGGCTTGCTGGAATCTGACAGGGCTGCCCAGTGAGCGCCTCTGCTGTGGCCATGAACTTCCAATCTCTGGACTAGCAACTGTGCACCTTAATGCCTGCGCCATCTCAGCACCCTGTGAAAGTGATGAAGTCACAAAATACAGCATATAGGGTAAACAGTAAAAAAGAGCAATGTTAATTTTCTTGACACCTCTGTTTATTTTTGGCTTTGCCCTAGGCCCTAAAAAAACCTTGTCCACATTTTGTTTATCTCAGCAGAGGGTATGTGGTTGCAGGCCCTTATAAAAATATACATTTTAAATTGCATTGAAAAATACATTTTCTCCTTTGGAGTGATTGTCTGTAACAGGGGTGGGTAAAATACGGCCCATGGGTCAGATCCAGCCCACGGAAGGACTCTGTCTGACCAGTAGCGGGTCTCTTGGTTTCACCTGGCCCAGGCACTGTCTGGCTTGTGATGCATCCTGCTGCCCCCTGGGCTCGCAGCGGGGCTGGGGTGGCTCAGTAGCTGGACTACCTTTCTGGACAGCCCAGGTGGTAGTAGCTCCTTCCAGCTGTTGCCATCACTGGCCCCAGCCCCATGGTACTGGTGGAGACCCACACACACAGGCCCAACCCCAGCCCTCCCTGCACCTGCTCCAGACTCAGCCTGGTGGAGCGGACCAACTCCAGACCAGCCAGAACCCGTGTGCACAGCCCCTGTCCAGCCCACAGCAGCTCCCCAGAACTGCCTATGTGGCGCGTGGGCCCAAATAAATGGCCTGCCCCTGGTCTATTGAGCACATTCCTGCTTAAGCCAGCTTCTGATTACCACTTTTTCTCGCAAGTTCCAGGATTTGTGGCAGCAACACTCTTGAAACCCTGATGGGGGTGTACAAAACTATCAGCTATATGATTTTTTTCTGATTTTATAATTAAGAGCAACTGGAACGCTAAGGATGGGTTAGCATTTCCAGCATAAGGTTTGACATATCTAGACTATGTACTATCACAGGAAGAGCAAACACATTCCAGTATAATTCCTCTGTAGAATGAGAATTTTATACAGTTTCTTTATCTTTTGAATCAGACCTTAAAAACAGATCCTTACTCTGCATGGCCATTGGAAACCCCATGGAGCTTTTAACGAGCAGATGTTTCTCAGGCGCCTTTGGTCAATATTTTCTTACCTCCCTACTGTTGTAACCTGTTTTGTTTCCCAGTTGGTTTCTACCCCATCACTGATTGATGTTATGTATTTAATTGATACTAAATGTAGATATGACCTATCTTACTTTTGATATGGTATTTTAACTGAGTAAGGATTGAATTATCACATCTCTAGTTTGGAAGGGATGGGAGTATGTAAATATAAAAATAGCATGACCATATATCCCTACTGTCAAAACAGGCCACTCCCTCTCCACTCTCTGGCATGTTCAGCTGCCTGTAAGCTCCAGTCACAGCTGAGCATACTGGTGAATATGGAGCAGGGGTGGGGGAGAATGTAGAGCTGTAAAGGAGCAAGGGTTTGGAGTATTAAAACAGTCCTGTTTTTGTCAGAATAGTTTCTTTTTAAACACTTGTCCCGGAAGTCCCACTGAAAATAGGACAACAATGTTCATTTGACCAAACCATCAGGACCCTCAGGACAAGTTTTTAAAATGGGATTGTCACCATGAAAATGGGGCATAGAGTCATCCTGTATAAAGAGCTATTGTTTATTGTATGTATATTAGTTCCAGTTGTTTCAAATGGTGTTAAATCTGAACAAAAGTCGTTATCTCTGTAAGGGTGTAAACAAACATAGGATTTCTCCCAAAAGAAAGCCTTTTGTCCTGCTTTAAGTACTTGTGAAGTATGGGAGATAAAATATGCTAATACTTTTTCCCTTGGAGAATGCTGTGTATGTCTGTAGTTAACCGGTTCATACAAATTATTGTGGGTTGCTCCAGGGAGAAACCTGTCAGGCTGTGAGCTCCTGGCCACCTATTAGCAGAGGAACAGCAATACAACATGGAAGGGCTGTGTGTGTAAAGGGCTGTGCTGTTCTTCTTTTATCCCAGGTTTGGGCTTGGGTTTGGACTTGGACTAGGACCACCTCAAATGAGATATCTGTTTACAGCCTGAAAGTGTTCTTGTACTGTCAGAAACTATGTTCCTTTTCAACCAGATATGGCTACTAGCAAAACTCCCAGATGCATTTCATGTGACTCAGATGAGAAACAGAATGTTAATTGCACTGTATATAGTGGATGCAGTCTAAGTGTGTCGGATTTTTTTAGGAGAAAAACTGCACTGCTTCTGACTTCAAAACTACACTTACGCAGTGCTTTACATCCTAATGCCTAATGTCACACATGGACATCTGGAGAGAACTCATCCTGCTGCTTTGATTACTTGCTGAGAGATTTGGCTGCTGGCTCTTTTGTAGTTTATTAGGTGGCTCAAATTATATTCTATTTATAAACCAAGAATGTTTTTGCTGGTGTATAAACAAAGCTTTATTAGACAGCTATGGTAAGTTCATGAAAAATGTATTGATAGGATTGGAAATGACTGTTAAATTCATACCAGCACCTTTCCAGAAGGTAGCAGAGGCCCTGTCTAAACTGTCTCCCTGCCATGTCCAGGACTGCTGTCAGAAAGCAAACGCTGCCCACCTGCTCCCAGTCTGTACATGCAGAAAGCCCAGTGATGAAGTCTAGGCCCTTCTGAGACAGATACCCTGAGAGTTGCGCTGGGTCACGCTCATGTATAAAAGGTTCATCTTGATCACTGACAGAGCTGGAGGTGCTCTGGTGCTCTGTCACTTTGAGAGGAAAAGCCCAGGCAGAGCCCTGCAGGGGAGACAGCACAGCGGCACTTGGGTTGCCACAGAGACTGGCTGATTAAATTAATTAAGAGGCAATCCCAGAGGGTCACCTGACTGGAAGAGGCATGGCCTGGGAGAAATATAAGGCAGCCCCAGAGCCAGGTCAGGCAGCCTGGCTGTGGCACCTGAACAGGGAAGAGCTCTGCCTGTGGCTGTGAGCCAGATGGAGACAGCATAAGAAGAAGCTTAGGGCCAGCCCCACTTACAGACTCAGGACTGGGGTAGGACTTCATTATCGCCTGAAGGGCTTGAGTATTGATTTCAGTTTTGTCTGCTACCTGAGGAGGACCACGGTGTCCAGTGGGGACTAGATACCAGGACTGTGCAAAACGGCTATGTCTCGTTTCGATTTTAGATTCGGCCGTTTTGGAGGACAGGAGTTTGTTTCAGTATTTCAGATCACTGCTCTGTTTCAATTCAGCCAGAGAGAGGCAGGCACAACTGGGCAGGCTCTCCCATGGCTTTTCCAGCTGTGCCTGCCTCTCCCCATGCAGGGGGAGCTGCAGGAGAAGTCCCCATGGTGGCTCTGCCCACTCCCATCCCCTCCCCGGGCCCAGCCTCCCGGCACTTAAAAAAAAAATTTAAAAAAAAGCCCTGCACTCACTGGCGGCAGGAGCAGCAACTGGGGCCTCTGGGTGCTCATGTCAGAGCCCTCCTGTGCAGAGTGAGGCAGTGGAGGGCAATGGGGATCACCCCTCACCCCCCCAGCACCAGCGTGGCAGCTGTCATATTGCGCAGGTTCAGTATGGCTCGGCAGGGCACTGCACTCTCCCTTGGAGCTGGGGCAGTTCCAGCAGTCACCCAGAGCCCAGCAGTGCTCAGTCCGAGTGGACTGGAGCTAATGAGCTCAGTGAGAGCAAAAGGGCAAAGGCCAAGAAGCCCAAAGCCCAACGCTAGAACAACTGTTGGTTCTCTCTAAGACCCTTAGTTATCCTCCTTCCTGTCCAAATAATAACATCAAAGGTGTGGCAGACAAGTAAAGGAGATGAGGACCCTTAGAGTTAGAGCTGGGTCAGGAATTGCGGGGCCACCATGGGCTGTCATGGCCACTCATGAGACCTGAACCTGCTACAATCATATAAAAGTTTAGCAAGCCCTAAAGTGAATCCTGCAGAGCAAGTTTATCAGAGCAAAGATAATAAAGTACTGTACAAGATATCAGATGTCAGGCCACCAAGTAAAATCCTTTTCTGTCAGCAGAGATTATATAACCTTGCATTGTCTTACTGCTTTGTCACTGAACTATCTAAAATAGAAGAAGTGTCCTCATTTGAAATGCATAGAAATTGACTCCGAGAATAGAGGTACTGTCAGTAGTTTTCTTGGTTGCACTGCAGAAGGGATATATTCTTGGCCAAAAGAATGCTTTTGCTAAATAATATTCATGGTTTCCTTTAAGAATTTTTAAACTAGGGTTATTGTGCTCTCCATATGTCTCATGAAAGTTGATGAAGACTGGAAATGTAACAGAATACAGTTCAAATCACATAGTTGAATCTTACTCATTGCCACATTATCCAAAACTTAATTTGATGTGAGACTTCAAAAACTAAATCTTTTGGTGTGCAGGAAGCAAAACAGTACTGATAACATAACTTTTTAGTGAAGAAAACAGGTTCATTGCCATATGTTTTTACCAGCCATTATTTTTTGCAGGATTCTATGTTCCAATGCAGTTTAGGTACTTAGAATTTGGAGAAAAATGAAACTCCATTTTAGTAACGCCACTGTAAGTGCGATTTAATGGCCACCTATAAGTTTATAAGGGGTGTTCATCGGGATCTGAGGGAATGATTGTTCAACAGAGCGCCCTAAGGGATGACAAGGTCAAACAGTTATAAACTCCCGCAAGACTGTTTCAGGCTGGACATAAGGAAGAATTTCTTCACTGTCCAAGCCCCCAAGGTCTGGAATAGCTTGCCACCGGAGGTGGTTCAAGCACCTACATTGAATGCCTTCAAGAGAAATTTGGATGCTTATCTTGCTGTGATCCTATGACCCCAGCTGACTTCCTGCCCCTTGGGCAGGGGGCTGGACTCGATGATCTTCCAAGGTCCTTTCCAGCCCTAATGTCAATGAAATCTATGAAGTCAAGTGTAGGGGCAGCAGAAGAATTTGTCTTCCTTGTCTGAGTCAAAACTGGTAAGCTTCTGGTCTGTTCCTGTTCCCACTGAACTCAATGGGACTGTACCCACAATGAGAATTTTCTTAAATTCCCACACATCCTACACGTAGGCAAGGCCTGGGAACATAGTCATTGTCTTTGGTGGGAGCATGAGGCCCATAATGTGGATTACTGACTCAGAGTGGATGCCATGTCATGCATTTCAGTTACTCTGAGTAACAGATTAATGATCCCCACTGAAAATGATATGATTGAACTCGTCTACAGGCCTCTGCAACTATTAGCTAGTATGAATAGGTTTGCTTGCATAAATTTCATGCCGTATCACACTTTGTGTTTCTCTTCTGATCTGTTATGACTGCTGAATGAGTTGGCTTTATAGTGTTATCATTTTCTGAAGGCATTAATGTTCTTTAGTACAATGCTTATAGATCTAATTAGCTAATGCAACAAGTGACTATTCCCCTACCATAGTATTCTCCTGAGCCTGTGGCAGTCAGTGATCTCATAATTGGCATTTTTCTGTCTTTAAAAGTTTTCAACAATTATGTCTTTTAAATGATATGTGAATGCATTGTATTTCTACATCTGGCCCTGCATGAAACCAAACAAATATGGTACATATTTGCATTATACCAGGAACAGCCCCAGGAAAGAATTGTGCCTGAGAGAGTCATTCTTTTGTGTCCTTCTTGATACCATAAACACGTTAGGCTATTTCAGTCTTGCAAGTTTGTTGTAGTGAAACATTAATAATGCAAATAGGGAGAACGCTGATTTCTTAAAGGTGTACATCATTTCTTCTGCAGGTCCGCTGTAATGCTGAAGTTCAAGAATTGCGTCAATGGCAAAAGCAGCTGAGAGAGGATAAGAACATTTTTAAAAGAGTGCAAGAATTCTGGGCTAAACAGGAAGTCAAAGGTATGCTATCCACATTGGGAGGCTTAAGGGTTTTTCTTGCCATAAAGTATTTAGCAGTTCAATGACAGTCTGTACTCAGACATATAGCACAGTGAAACACTAATCCCAAATGACAAGGCAAGACATAGGTTTTATTGAAATGTCTTCTTCTTCCTTCAGAATTGCATTATTAGGTGACTGTCATTTAGTATGCCACAGGAAAATACAGTACTGGGCCAGAGCTCAGCTGGCGTAACTTCTCTGGATTGAGCTGTGAGCCATTACACCAGCTGAGGCTGTGGCCCAGTGTCACTTAGGGCACACTCTGATTAGACCTCTTCTAGCACCTGTCATATTTAAATATTGCTGGAAGTGTTATAGGATAGTTTTCCTGAACTGGGGACTTCTCTATCTAAGAAATGTTGTATTGGCATAACACAAGCTTCATAAAGTCTCTACTATTCCTAACAGAAGTTGGCTGGCAGTTCTTGAAGGAAAAATAACATGTTTGTGTGGGATAGAGCAGCTAAAGTGCTGTGAATTGCACTGTGGGTGCTGACAGAGCTGCAGCTCCCCAGTCTAACTCATAGCGATTCACAGAAAGCGCTATGAGTTAGACTGGCTCTCCCGACCCAACAGACATTGACTGTTGGGTCAGGAGGCTGGGGGATCAAGCTCTGCTTTGGAGCAGATCTGGCCTAGCTGTGTCTGCAGCTTCTCTCTCCTAGCCTTTCCCCTCCCCCACCCCACCCCACCCCACCCCAGCTCCAGTGCTGTCTGCATGATGGGAGTGGGGGGAAGAAGGGAGGGGAAGGAACTCAGGCTGGGCTTTGCCCAGCCTGTGCTAGAGTGGTGGTGGGTGGATTGGAGCCGCCCACCTCAACAATATTTTCTAGTGTATTTTCCAGTATTTTCAGTTCCTTTCAACCCAGGCCACAGACACACAAGCAGCTTAACCAGCAACATGTCCAGCCATCCCCATTTAAAAAGCTGCAAAGACATGATGTGTCTTTCAGAGTGATGTAACCGTGGTCTAATAGTGGCAGGTTTCCTCCTGAATGAAATAGGGGCAGTTTTCTCACGTTTTCAAATGCCTTTGTTTTATTGAACAGCCTGCTTATTTTTCATGTTTCCAAGTGCACAGGCTGCTTGTTTGTGCTCAGCTGGTGCAGTACAATTTGCTTTAGGTTTATGCCTTTAGATTTGCCTTCCCCTTCTTGTGTCCATGGGCTCACATGGGCAGATTCAGAGACAATGTGTAGAGCACTAGAACCAAGGCAGCACTAGAGCTCGCACTAGTGTTTTGAGCTGAACTCAGTGCTGTCTGTCTGAATACATCTGATGGATTGGGTCCCCCAAGGATTTAGGCACCTCCTCAGAACCAGACTGGACCACACAGAGTTTAGGGTGAGTTGATCACCAAGATGATTAAACTTATCCATACTGAGCTTGTACAGGAGCCCAAGTCTAGGTGCTTGGGGGACTTGGCAGTCCAAGGTAGAGGTGCTGTGTGAACTTGAGTACCTGTTGAGTTTTGTAACTTGGGGAGTAGGCCAGTCTGAATCATTCTTTGAACTTTGGTGACTATGTTCCACCGGGGTCTGGCTAGTAGACTCACTTTAAATGTATTTCATAGAAAGTATTATCGGGCTGCTGAGTCCTGCAATCTGTTTGTACATATTTTAAATGGGACAATGAAGACTATGCTGGGAAGTATGAACTATTTTGTTAGTTAAATCTGAGTCTGTTCATGGAACATACTGCCACTGAGTTCCTTTTAAAGTGGGGAATGAGTGAAATGGCTAGAAATTCTTATCACAAGCTTCTCCTCCTATACATTCAAATAGAAATATTTAAGCTGAAATTGAAACTTTTTTGATGACTGTTTAAAAATCAGTAGTAGCAACTGAAGTTCTGTTAATTCCGTTGTATGTGCGATGTCATCATCCTTTTAAATTTCTGAGTTTATCAAACTGACTTTTGAAACAAACGTAATGAATCCTAAAATAAAAAGTTATTCTCATATTCTCAAGCTACCTTAAAACATATAAACTTAAAGAGCACTTCAGATTACCTATTACACTAGCTCTAGCTGTAAATAATTAACTGCTTACAATTTATGCAGTAACTGCTATTGTCAGATCATTTCTGTGTATTGTTTATTTCAAAGCTGCCCTCCTTTCCATAAAACATGACATGACACAGGCCATTCTATGAAGCTGTTTTAATTATAAAGTGATCTGTGATTTGTAATTGTAAATGTCCAAAGAACTAACATTAATTTAATGTCCTGCTAGCATTTTCTCACTGATTATTATTTAGCATTCAATTTATTTTGTGCCTTATTTACAAGCATACCTGCCCACATGGATATCAGGAAAATTCTAGGTGTTTTCTCATTGTGCTTGCCGTGCCTGCCCTGAGACACTTCCCTCACTGGTTGCCTACACCTGTGCTTTACTGCAGT
Organism: Crocodylus porosus; assembly: GCF_001723895.1. Taxonomy (NCBI): domain Eukaryota; kingdom Metazoa; phylum Chordata; order Crocodylia; family Crocodylidae; genus Crocodylus; species Crocodylus porosus. Next base: position 2,047,796 of record NW_017728927.1, on the reverse strand, counting down.
GTAGACTAATTAACTGCAGAGTGAAGCATCACCATCTACACATGCCACAGTAAACTAATTAATACCGTCATAAAATAGTACTGTTGGGAATAGAACTTTGTTGACTTCAGTTGGGTTCCCTGCGCAGTTCGTGGCAGGTGTGATGACATCTTTATGGTGTTAGTGAGTATAAAAATGGTGCTATGTACGCTAAAGGGTTCTCTCCTCTGAGTTTCTATTCACCAAATCTGAGATTGTCTGAATTTGCCTCCACCCAAATTTAAAGACTATTAAATGAATGCGTTTCTTAGTTTTCTAAACAAAGTCTGAATGTGTAGAGTTGCATCCTATTTTTAACTACATGCACTTTGGCTATTATAGTAGTTTTGAAAGATCTAGTCAAGGTGACACTGTAATTATATCCTACACTTCTGTGCTGAAGCATTCTAATAATGCCTGTTAAACACCTGCTGGAATTGCAGTCAGAGTGGGAACAGACTACCAATAAAAGGCAGTGAAGAAATACAAATTGATTTCTCCACTAGAATTCTTTTTAACATATACATCATTATACACATATAAGATGAATCTTTCTGTAAATACCTTACTGCATAGTGCCATTGTAATTAGATTTCCTTATCTTCTGCTAATGAAAACAAAGTGGCATTTGAACTCATTTTATCCAACAACCATGCAGCACACTTCAGCCAAAGGTTTTGGGGGAGGATACTATCAGCTGTTGTATTGGATTTATGGCATAATCGAGATTTTTCTTGCATTACATTGAATCCAACTGAGCTCCAACTCTAATTCTTCTAGGGCAGATACAGTGTTAAATTGCTATAGCTGCACTGGTTCTTTCAGTTATGCATTTTCTCTGAATGGTATGTTTTAAACCCTTGTGATAAAGATAGTAAAAATACTATGAACATGATCCAGCCTGAAGAAGATTGGTGGCATTTTGTTTACTTCAACAGACTGTGCTAGTTTTTAAATTCATTTTGCTGCTAAAATGGAAAATACTTTAAATGGGAAAAACCTAATGTAGTCCTATTCCAAGACTTATTGAAGGGTGTATGTATGTATATATTTTAGTAGTAACTGCCATCCTAAATATATATGCCTACCTCATATGTTTGTATAAAGACAGATGTATACTGCATATACATACAGGATGTGTCGACTTATATAAGACATTGTAAATTTCATTGACTTCAAAACAGTGCTTCAGACTAACTTAAATGATGCACAGATGTATTGGCCCTTTATAAATGAATTGGACTCTATTTAAATTTGGAGGCAAAATGTGTTTATAAGGTAGTTTTTCACCTCAGCGGTGTTCATACCCCATGGCTCACCCCATCCTGGATGTGCTAAGGTGGCCAGGCAGGCCCAGCTGCAGCCCCCAGTAGATGCAGAGAGGACCTGCCCTCACCTGGTGGGGCGTCCTCTAATTTTCTGTTTGCCCAGGGCCCCAATAAAAAATCTTAATCCACCACTGTCCTTAGATTAATTGATATGTGTTGCAGGGCACCAAAGTGCCTGCTCCTAAAGAAGGACAGGTGTGGGTTGCCGGGGCAACCACAGGGGTCAGCTGACCGGAAGGGGGCAGGGCCTGGCCTACATAAACAAGTCAGGCTAAGACCAGAGGCAGTTCCCCTCTGGCAGCCAAGAAAGAGAGAGCTCTGCTGGGAGTAGGTATAGGAGAGAAGCCTGATGGCCTGAGCAGCATTCCGCGAGATGGTACGGGGCGGAGGAAACCCTGGTAGGGAGAGCAATGTTGGATAGCCAGTTTGGCATGGAGTTTATGTTGTAGCCCAGGAGTGGGAGTTTTCTGTTTTGTTATTTCACTGGAGGACCGGGTGAGGCTGTAAGGGTTGGAGGAGGCCTCATGGGAGCTCCCCAGCAGGTGGGGGTTCCTGGTGCCAGAGAGGGTGCCACGTTTTGAGGGGTTGTATAGACCCCAGCCCCAGTGGGGCAGTGTCGTGCAGGGCGAAGAGCCTCAGTGCGGGTGAGTGACCCGAGAAGGCGGGTCTTGGGGCCAGGCATGGCTACGGCCACCTGAGCCCCGATTGTGGGAGTCGTGAGCGAGGCCCAGTGCGGGCGTGAGCGTGAGCAAGGCCCCAGTGCGGGCATGAGCACGAGCAGAGCCCCAGGGAGGGCATGTAGGAATAAGAAGCCCCAGGGAGGGCGAGAGTAACACGTTGAGCCCCGGAGAGGGCGAGCATACAGGTAGAAGCCCCAGAGAGGGCGCGTGTATGGATAGAAGCCCAGAGGGGGTGCATGAGAATAGAAGCCCCAGGGAGGGCGTACGGGAATAAGAAGCCCCGGAGAGGGCCGCTAAGAGAGGATAAGCCCGGAGGGCGTCCGCGAGGGTGCGGGCAACAAGAATAGACTCAACAACGTCCGGTACATCTGAGAGGCTTGGGGCATGGTATAAGGGGTGGTAGGAGCCACGTGTAGCCCTGTGGCAGGAGTGCACAGAATCATTGGTAGATGGGGTACTGGCGGGAGTACGCCAAGGGGTACCGTGTTCAAGGAAGACAGAAAAGGCAGCCTCCCTTTAATAATATTACCAGCAAAGACATGGTGGGCGAGAACAAGGGTGCTTAATCGCCAACTTGGCACGGTAGGGGGCTCCAGGAGAGATCACGGCCGCTCCTGGGTCCCTGCCCCATGACAATATGCTTCTCTGCATAGCCCAGGTCTGTGATTTTTCTCCTGAAAATAGCTACTTAATGAATGCATGAACTGATTCATGGAAAGGTGATATAAAGGCTTGTAGGGGGCTGGCAGGTCTGCAGGAGGGGGTTGTCTCTCTGTGGTTGGTGGGAAGCTAAAAATACCCTGGTCAGGGTGGATGGGATAGGAGGAGCACAGCTGGGGCAAATGCCTAGGCTTTCCCAGCCCCAGGGCTGTGCTTCAAATATGTATAGACATCTGTTAGATCAGGTGAACCTGTTTCCGATCCAGCTTAATGCACTTCTCAGGTGAACTAAGTTGGATAGGGTGGCCATTTTTTGCCCGATCCAACCTCCCTGAACATCTGTATATATTGGCACTTAAATTGACCTAACAAAGGTTAGTTCAATCTAAGTGTAATGTCTGCATGTACCCATAATGTAGTATTGGTTTTAGATCAGACATGTCTTTTTCAGGAAGATATATTATAAATATATAGCCAGCTGGTCTTAAGAAATACATAACTGTTTTCTTTCTCTGAATAGGATAATCCTAACTGAAGTGCTTGCTTTCCCATCAATAAAATAGATTTATCTATGCATAATACTTATTGATGTCCAGTAAGAGTTACGCTACATAAAAAAGCTTCCATGCTTTGATGAGATAATGGAAATACCAACAAACTAAAAAATGTGCTTACAGCACAAACAATAAGCTTGGGTGCCTTAATATGCATTAGCAAACAAGCTGGTCAAATTCTTTTATTGCTTTCAGAAATGCAGGTTTTGGGCAGTTTCCATAAAAGGAATTACATGGTTTTTATAAACAGAAAAAATAGACCTATACTTTGCTAATCTATAACATATGAATTCATATGAAACAATGTGTGAAATACATATACCACATTATATAGGTTGCTTATCAATTTAAATGGCATTTTTGGTTCTACAATTCTAGGATATTTCAGAAAGATTCAGTTTTGCGTTCTTCAGAAACAGAGACATCTAGGGAAAAAAGCAGTTAAAAATTAATCATTTTAAAATCCTGGTTAATAGTCTGTGAAATTCCACAGACATAAGAAGAAGGTCTCAGCAGTTATGTCAAAATTCTCCTTAGATATCAGTTAAGCCTGCTGAAAAAGGAGAATTCATCTGTGGTGGATTTATTTTTAGTTGTTTTATATACACAGTTACTAAACATTTTGTCTAATCCCCTTGCCTTCAGCTCTGAAACCAAGAATTCTACTCCAGCCTTTTGAATGCATACAGACATAGATATTATAGATGCATAAATGCAGTTTTTGCTGATGTATTTTGTGATTTTACATTTCAAAATGTACTGTGTGCAATTATAAGATATCCTTGAGGCAGCTGTGTGGGCTGACAATTGGAACCTGAACTTTTAGTGGAGTAAAACTGCAATATAAATGTTAATACACATTTGGGGAATCTGCACAGCCTATATAACAAATTACTGAAATGGAAGACTATCACAGAACTACTGTTCTTTACTGATGCAAAATCCTCCTTATTCTGCAGCTACCAAAACAGTGTAGCTTTTGAGTCGAGTCCTTTATGAAGCATAGCATGCGTGTTCCTAGTAGAGTGTAGCACCTTTAAGTACCCTTAGACCCAGAGTACTTGTTCAGTCCCAGATATAAAATGAGAAGGTTAGAAAGAGTTTGTATTAGAAAATTTTAAAATATTTACAAAATTTGCCAAAAATACTTAGCTTTATGAAAGCTCTCATTACCAAGTCTTTTTCGTTACTGGCTGGTATGCAGGATAGTTGAGTGATACTGGACAGCCTTTTGGTGTCTACGCTGGTCTTCTCAGAACAAAAAAATCTACACATACTATAGCAAGAAAAACAACTTCCGCATGCTAAAGCGACACTTAAACCTGACCATTATGGTCAAATGCAGCCTACTGGTATGGGTGTTTATAATCAACTCCTCTGCTTTGCACAGATACAGAACTGCTGTAGTGGCCATCATTCATCATTGTATTTGTCAAGTGTAGTGAGGCTGTCTCAGAAAGTATCTAACTAAACAGGTACCCAAAGATACCTGTTAATATTTGAGGCAGGTGATTTTTCTTATGAGAATTCTTAATGCCAAGATTTACATGTTTTATTATCTGATGGGTAAATAATGGCCCCTCTGCCCAGTGAGTGGTATGCAGCTGGGGCTGCAGTCCCTCAGCACTGCGGGATAGACCAGGGCTGGGGCTGATTGGTGGGCTGCCCATCTGCCCCTTTGCCGGCCGCAGTGGGGCAGGGCTGTCCTGTCCCAGGGGCACTGGTATCAGCAGCTGCCTGCAAATGGTGGAGAGAAGGAGCAGGGCCACCCATGGGGCCTCCTGGCAACAGATAGCCCCAGAAAACCACTGCTGCCCCTGGGCCCAGGAGGGCCCCACGGACCCATGTGTTAATCCATCTCTGGCCAGAGCTACGGAATATATATCACATGGTCACCCTAGGCTGATCCTTGCACAGGCTTTCTGGGACACAGAAGGAGAATCCAGGTGGATAAGCCTCGGCCGTGTGAGTGAATAGAAAGGATGAAGTGTACTTATCCCCTCCCCACCCTTGTCCCTTGACAGGGGCATTTGCCACTGCAGTTGTGTGTGTGTGTTCACTTGGCTGCGTTTCCCGATTTGTCCACCTATCACATGGATTGGCCTGCAAATGCACCAGTGCCCACTGTTTGGAGAGGCGCACTAGGATTTTTATATATATGTAAAGAATATATATAGAGAGAGAGGAACAAATTTGCAATAATAAAATTAAAAATCAACCAAGTGTGAAGAGTTCACTTCCTTCCAGGAGGAATGGCTGAGTCCAGGGGAGGGGAGGGGGCTGGGGTAGGTGCAGCAGGTTATGAAACTCAAGCCTCTGGCAGCAGTTCCCAGGCTGTGGCTGGTAATCCAGTGCCAGCTAACTTGGTTTCCAACCCTTAGACCCACTGGAAAATCCCAGCGTTAAGTATTGCTTAAGCAACTTAGGGGCATGAGTCCCACTGGGAGTCACTGGGCCTGAACACATCCATCCCTTCAGGCCTTGGAAATTGCACCCCAGGCAATGCTGCTTCCTTAGGCGATGGTTGTGGGGTGGTTTGGATAGGACTGATCATGCCTCAGGCAGAGCTGGGGCTGGGTGACCTTGGAAGCTGTCTCCCAGCCTCGCTGTGATGCTGCGATGAATCTTGTGTCCCTGTTGCAGCTCTGCTGGGTGTGCTCCTCCTCCTCGTCACACTGACTTGCGGTGGGCAGTCTGTACGTGACTGGCTCTCATGCTGTGGTCTGCTATGGCTGGGTCTTTCCCAGGTGGCTCTGCACTGGTGTGGATGGCTACCCTGCCTGGGGCTCAGTAGCACCAGGGCAGCAGGTACAATTCCACTTCCTCCGTGCTGGGCAGGGCCTTGCGGGGCCTGATGAGGTACCTCCCAAGGGTCTGCTCAGGGACAGCCCCAGCCCCCTCACAGCAGGGAGGGTCTCTGTTGCTGGCACTCCCACTGGGCTGCCTGTGCCTAGGTGTGGCCATGGGGCAGGGAAACTGAGCTGCCACCACCCGCATAGAGCCCTGCACCTGCCCCCTAGCTTCTGTCCTGGCTCAGCTGGAGGGGAGGAGGTGCATGCTGCCGGATGCCCATGGTCCGGATGCCTTCCTAGGCCATGCTGCCCTTGGAGCCCCAGGGGCCCCCTGATTGACAGCCACCCTTGGGCCCAGGTCTCACAGGCCCCTGCATTAATCCACCCCTGTCTAAGGACATGGCACATGAACAAGCTACCTTGTTGTATATGAGGTTAAGGGTTCACAGCTCATCAGCTACCCTGGTGAAACTGCCCATGTGCATGCTACCCTATGGAAAACCAGGGTGATTACCGTGTCAGATTTTGTGTACCATTGAGAGGTTGCATTAGCCAGTCTCCATGGAGTACCTGACACAATAGGAATCCCTACCTTCATTTTTTTCACCCCTGTTTCCTTGTGTGCCCATGCTCTCAAGCTGGGAACTTGCACTGATTTCCTGAATCCAGTGCAACTTTGAGTGACTTACAGCAGTTTAGCTTGCTAACATTATTTAGCTGTACCTATAACTACATAAGGGGGACAGATAAAACAATTTATAAGTGTCTGCCCAGAAAGTTGTTTTAATTTATATCAGTGGTGTCACACTGGTATGGCTCCCTGGACAGCATCTGGAGAGGGCAGGTGGCATCAGGGAGACATGGGGTTAATGCTGTCATGACTCACCCTCTGCCACCAACATGCCTCCCCAATGGGACATACCCTGAATTTTGGCAACAGGCCCTGCTAGTCTAGGAGCCCTGCAGCCCAGATAACACAGCTCCATAGCCTGAATCTGGCTCATGGGCCATAGGTGTCACACTCCTGGTTTTATTGAATCATTGCAATATTACGACTTCAATTAAGCAAGTGGACTTTTGTGTATAGGCCAAAGCACAACATCTGTAGTGATGAAAAGCACTCATTGCACAAGTAAAGGTTTTTGTTTCACAGTAGGAGAAAAAAAGACAAAAAATTCTAACTTAGTCTACCATAAATATATTTACATCATGATAAATCACTATGCTAAGATATTTTTGATTGAAATATCTACTTCTAAGGAGTTTATCTTGTGTGGCTGTAGCTGGTATTTAGTAAACAGTGTAGAAATTATCTATAGGGAAAATGCACCTCTACACTGTGAGCTGCTGAATAGCTTTTAGAAAATGCAAACTCAAGCAGTAATGTGATTCTATTGACACCACTAGAATGATCAGCATACTTTCCACCAAAATGTCTGCCAGCTAGCTTGTTAGTGCGAACTAAAAATGATTTTGGTTTGTAGTATTCTCAGTACAAAGCAATGTAAACTACATTTCATTAATATTGGTTAGACAAATATCAACATTTTTATTAAGCTGTAATTATGTGATCTTGTAAACTGTGTTAATGAAGGCAACAGAAGGAAAGCACAGTCATGAATTTAAACACGTTTACACTTGAACATAATTTCACATTTCAGAATGTGTTTTAATTTATAATTTTATTTTTCTATTTTCAACGGAAATGAAATTTTAAGTACTCAAGGAACTTTGTAAAACCGCACTAATTGGTATTGAGCCAAATACGCAAGTCCTTAATTTCATTTTGATTTTACTTGGAGAAAAAAATTATTAGGACTTTTCCTTAGTAAAGGCCAAATGGAAACTAAGTTCTCTCTGTCTTACAGCTCTTGCCTGAAGGTCAGTGGGAGCTTTATGATAAACTACAGTGAGAACTGGGTGAGACCTGGAGGGATGCGTTCAGGCCGCAAGTTCCATTCCAGATTGCACGTCTATGCTTTAAAAATTCTTAATGGACTTGCTCCAGGTATATTTTCTAGCCCACTGTAGGAGCTTAGGAAAGCACATGATTTCCTAAATCTAAGGACAAAGTAAATTGGCCTAATTTACTAATTTTGGATTAAAGCAATTTAGAGTCCCCAGGGGTTTCATACAAACCCTCCCCACCCCCATTTCTACTGGAGCTCCAAAGCCCCATTCCAGAGAGGTAATGGGAATAAGTAGTACATCCAACAGCCCTGGTGTGCTCTTTTGGGTTGGGGGGACAACTGTGTACTGTTCACTCACCGAGTCCTCAGGTGGGAATGACATTGCACTCTACAACATGGGATCCTGAAGTAAAGACCCCTGTGACGGGCATGGGGCTGCTCATGCCTGGGAACTCTCATTTCTGTCTCTCTGCAGCAGAGTGGGGCAGTTATTTTGGCTAGCGAGCCACTTAATGAGTTTTGGTGATCTGTCAAGGGCTGCACACACAATCTTTTAGAAGATCTCATTTTAGCAAATTATAAATAAAAAACAAATCATATACTAAAATCAAACATCTGCTATAACATATTTTATTTCAAAACATATTTTTGTCCTGATTTATGCTTTTTTAAAATAAGGTATATAGAGATGATTGCATAATAGTTCAAAATAAAGTGTTACTCTTATATGTGTAGGGAGGGGTGGGAGTGTGGGGAAGAGGAGAGATGCCTGTGCGCTAAGTCCTGGGAGCTGGCCGGGGATGGGGGGAGGAGGAGGAACAGGGGGCACTTACAGCAAAGCTCACCCAGGTGGTATGAGGCAGGTGATCTGACCTGTGGCTGCCCCCACAGTGCTCCACATGGGGCTGAGCTCCACCCACTCCTGCCTGGGGCAGCCCGCTCTGTGCTCCCACCCATTCTACCCCAGCCCAGCCAGCATGCACAGCTTCGCAGCAGGGCAGCTCCCAGTGCAGCTGCAGTCACCCATGTACTGCTTGGCTCCCTCTGCTTCCATCGGCTCCTCTTCCTCCTGCCCTTGCTGCACTGCTCTGGGCAACAGGTAGTGCAGGGAAGTGAAAGCTGCCATGGAGATGCATGTGGGCACATGTCCAGCCAGGCAGAGGGAAAACTGCAGCTTGGTGGTTCCTGCTCCAGCATGCAGGGCTCCAGTTTCAGTTTCTGGCCACTTTCCACCTAGTTGCTGGGAGCTGGAGCCCTGTATGCTGGGGCAGGAGTGGCACAACTGCAGCTTTCCCCCTACCTGGATGGGCATCTAGTGCCTGGCATGTGTCCCCATGATCGCCACCACCACTTCCCCACATTATCTTATGCCTGGAGTAGTGCAGCAGAGGCTAGAGGAGGAGGAGGAGGAGCCACTGGAGGAAGGTGGAGTTGAGCAGTACCCAGGCAGTACCAGGGAGGATGCAGCTGCCCTGGGTGCAGCCCCACTGGGAAGCTGTGTATACTGTCCAGGGTTGGGGTGGGCAGGACCGCAGCATGGGTTTTCCTGGGCAGAAGTGGGTGGGACTCAGCCCCTTGTGGAGCACCACAGGGTGCAGCCACAGTCTGGATCCAATTCATTGGTGGACGCCTGGCCATGGGCTGGATCCAATCATTTGGCAGGCCAGATTTGGCCTGTGGGCGGTAATTTGCCTACTCTTGCTCAATAGACTCTAAGAAAATGGAAACACTGTGCCCATTTCATGTTTCCAAACTTAGCTTAACAGCACCAGGGCTAAAAACTCTTCTTTAAAAAGAACTAGCTTCAATAGCATTGAAATTTGTGGAGATATTTAGGGAACTATTTGGGCTCCAGAATACACTTTACATCTGCTGATCTTATTCAGTTTCTCTTTGTTCATGGAAGATTTGCAAGATCAGCTATTCCAACATGATTTAAATAATTTTGACGCTAAAAGCCTAAATTAACCCCCAGAAATTAGTTCAAGTGGAATTTTAAATTCAGTCCAGAACCAAAGACAGTTTTCCCCACATCAAACTCAGAAAAATGATATTTACCATATTTACTCAAATATGAGACAAGGTTCCCCTTCCCCCCCAATTGACGTGGGTTGGTTAACATACAGACAACACAGAGCATGACTGTAAAACTCATGGCTCATATTAGGCAAATATAGTGATGGGAACCTACAGTAAGGCCAGGTTAGGGCGGCCTATCTAAATATGGTAGTGCCCATTGTGCTCAGTCCCCCTCAGCACCATCTTTTTCAAGTCATGGTAAGCCACTACATTGAATACATTTCAACTTCCTCTTCACTACTACAGCTGAGCTGTGCCCTTCTTTCCTATTTCCAATTCTTCTTTTTTTCACCAGCCTTAAATATCTGGCAAATATCACCAAACAGGGCTCCAAACCGTTCACCCAGAATCCCTCTGTCGCCTCCTCTCTCAGCCTGTTGCATATGATGATACTGTGGCCCCCTTCTCCACGAGGTAAAGCTGAACCAGGTTGCCCTGCACCTCATCTGCGTATACATTTTTGGAGGATCCCAGAACTCATGGCAAGAACAACTGGTTCCAGTCATGAGTGGGGGTATAATTAGTGCATGAACCCTTTGTGGAGGGTATCTGGAGTACACACACATGCTGACCAGTGTTGAGTTATGGGGTTACCATGTTTTGAAATGCTGTTGTATCTGCTGGGGCCCAGCCCAGTGAACTACATGGTAAGGTATGAGACTTTTGGCATTAGTGTAGCAAGAAACCCTTTTGTCTGCCCCACTATCAAATGTGAAGTTCCTCCATATAGCAAAAGCCCCTCTTTTAGTATTTTCCCCCTTTTGGGGGTGCTTTCTCTTTTCTTCCTTCCTCTCTCTTTTTCTTTTATTATATTATTATTATTTTTATATAATGTGTACTTGTAGTGAAAATAGAGCTTGTAGAAGCTTTTACAAATGTACTTTAAGTTTAAAAGTAAGTTGTACCATGTAACAATGTTAGCAAG
>NW_017728927.1:2006143-2036750 GCF_001723895.1 Crocodylus porosus | reverse complement strand
AATGTGTACTTGTAGTGAAAATAGAGCTTGTAGAAGCTTTTACAAATGTACTTTAAGTTTAAAAGTAAGTTGTACCATGTAACAATGTTAGCAAGGGCAGGAATCTCTGTATGGAGCAGGTCCCTGAATGAATCATGATTGATTTTGTAACACAATAGCTAGTCTGGATAAGTATGGTAATGGGTGGCAATTAACACCTATAAAATCAGAGACCAAAGAGAAGAAAGAATCAATAAAGAGCCAGCAATTCTTGGAACTTCATTGTTAAAGGTATGGAAGCCCCTGTTTGAAATAATAAATGCTGGAAATACCCCCTGATCAACCACTTCCAGAGCTCTATTCATCACAACAGTGAATCAGTCAAAATTCATCAATGGACTCTTGAGACTGCACATACGTGCAGACGTGACCCCTGGGGCTGAGAGCTGCCATCTAGCAGCTACCAAGAGGGCAGATCCTCAAGGTCAATGACCCCTGGATTGGGTAAGCCTGAGAACTGGGGAGTCACCAAAATCTGCCAGAGAGGGATAAAAGGCAGCGAAGAATGACCCCCAATGGCACCCTCTTTGACCTGACCAGCACCCTGCCTGTACAACCAGAAGGACCCCCTTCTGCAGCAACATCGCACTGAAAGAAGCCTTGACTGGCCATCAACGGCAGACTCCAGTGCTTAGTGTTCAGAGCTAGCTACTGTGAGTGTGTGTGCGTGAATATGTGTGTTTGAGGGGATCAGCACCAAGGTTTATGGTCTGACTTTTGCATCCATCCAATAAACTAGAATTTTATGATGATCCTCTGAGTTGGTGCTTTGTAGCCAATATTAGGTAATGTTATACTTAGTTTGTACTCTATATAAGAAAGTACTAAAGTGCTGCTAAAAGCATGTTTATAGAGTACCTGTGCTAAAACTTACATGAGTTTAAAAAAAGGGATCAAATATGTCAGTTCACCTGTCAGTGTTTTTAAACTTCCTTCTTATTTCCATATGCTCAAGGAGACCAGAGTCTGATAGTATGGGGGGTAAGGGGCTGTAGGGGGAAGAAGTTGGGGAGGCAGAGGGCAAGGGGGCCACCTGATTCCTCCAGATTTATATTCCCTGATGCAGCAGTAGAAGAGGGGACAGAATCAAGATAAACCTCCAATAATTAGATTCTACACCTGCCAAATTATAACAAATTTAAAATTTCTCCATATATAGAATTTAATTAATTAGGGGTCATCTTATAATCAGGGTCACCTTAGAGTCAAGCAAGTATGGTAAGTTTCTACTTTAGACACACAGTTCATACAGCATTTAGTTATTGCACTGCCTTTCACCAGCTAATGCACAAATAAATGAAACCTCCTCTTACCTGCAAAGAGACTTATGCCTTTCATTCTTTGCCCAGTTTCATAGATCTATTACCGTTGTAACTTTACATTCACCAGCCTGACCTATATTTAGGGCTTGAGTAGCCTGCACTCTCCATCAACTTACACTTTCAGTCTCCACAGTAGAAACATAAAACAAAAGTGTAGTGCAGTTAGAAAGGGTGCAGTTCATCCCTTGTACAAACTACTTAGTTATTTTGATGGAATTAATATGTTCTGGAATGTTTACCAGAATACATTTCTAAGTATTTTGGATTAAACAAAACCTAAAGGGCTCCTGCGGGAGTGGGTAGTAAACAGCTGAGCTTCTGCTTTCATTGAAAATGTTGGGTTTTACTGACTTGTCTACATCAGATAGGTGATAATCTTTTAATGAGAGTCTTGTCAGATAGGGGTGCTAGTTGTCTTCTTGATACTTGGCATTATAATTAACAGGTTAGGACACAAAAACATGCAGCATCCTTCTTCATTACTTTCTGGCTTACAGGAATGGTTTAGTGCAGGATTGCCCTCTTCTAGGAACTTTTTCTAGGGTTGGTCCTCTCCATTTTGTCAGTCAAGCAGCTGTACCCCTAGAGAAGCCATTTTGCCACAGGAAGTTGTGTAGCTGTGATTCCTGTCCTCTGCTTGGTAAGCATTCATAGCTCCTATCATGTTTTTTTCTTAATTATTCTAAAAGGAAATGATGCTCTCTCATGCAGTCCCTCAGATTTGGTTTGAAGACCATGTAGTTTTTAAATGGTAGTGTCCCAGGGGGATGAAAAGAGAGGGGCGGAAACCCCTCTCCCGTGGTCGAGGCCGCAGTGGGGATAGCCTACTGCAACCCCAGAAAAACAGCTCCAGGGGTGGGGTGAACTTACCTTTTTTCAGAGGCGATGAGCCAAGGTGTGCTGCAGGGGAACAAACCTCCTGCACAGTTCATCAGCTGTTTTTCTAGATGGCTGGAACTGGAATGGGAGGATGACATTATCAGCAGACACCACCTGGCTATGTTAAAAACTGGTGGTGGGGAAAAGGCAGGGAAACACAGCAGAGGGGAGGCTGTGTGTCCCCCTCTCAGGCCAGCCAGGAACCCTCCTGGTCCCAAAGGGAGAGCCCAGGAGAGGACTCAGCTGGGGGTCCACTCCCCATCAGAGGAGTACCCAGCATTGGGGCCAAGGAATGAGCTGGGACCCAGGATCATGCTAAGGGACGATAGGTGCCTTCTAATGCAGGATGCGTGAGTAGGGAGGAGGCCCCAGTCCCTCCCTGAAGTTTAAGTTGTTCAAAGTTTTTTTGTTGTTGTTCTTTTTAGTGCCCTGTAAACCAGGGAAAAGGCCAGAGGATAAACGTCAGGGGCTGAGCACCCCAGGGACCCTCAGAGACTCCCAGAATTGTAGGGTGATCCACCATCAGGGTTGACCCTGTACCCAAGAAGCCCCATCGGGGTGGAGGAATTCAACTGACACCAGGTCCACGGCAGATGAGCTGTGGACCATGGCCAATGGGAAAGAGGCAGCTGACTAATTCATCATGGTGCCGGACCTCCAAGGTCAAGAGTGTGATATCAGGGATGCCAGAGGCTGCGGTACACAAGAAAGGATCAGACTGAGCAATGTCTGACTGTCCCAACAGGCTGGCACATTGCAGGGGTGTAGGGGAGGTGGAGTCCCTGAAGCATCCACTGGCAACACCTCCCAGTGTGTCCTCCCTTCACCAAGGAGAACCCCACTACTGAACTCAATATCAAAGGCATGGTGGATGAGGGTCAAGGTTTTCTCTAGGGAGAAGACAAGCAAACACCCAGGCAGTGGGAGCAGGCTGCATGGCAGGCTCAGGGCTCCCGCTCGAGAGCCACCCAGGAGAGGCTCCACAAAGCTCAGTGGGTGCAGGCAGTTTTTCCTTGGAGGTGGTGCCAAGATGCTTTGGCTGATTTCAAACACCACAGCTGATGCAGAGGAAGAGGTTGAGATGTAGGAACTGTATTTGATGTAAGGGAGAAGGGTCTTTGCATGCTCCTCATTTATTTCCATGTGCAAGGGCCAAGTACTCTGTGACTCTCATAAGACTTTGCAATAACTGGGAAGATGCAGACTAATTTGCTCATACAGGAAATGAGCAGATATGTGTTGTACAATGAAAGGATTTTGAAGACATGTGGCTTTTATTTTTGGAAATGTCTGAAACCTTTGTTCATCCCTTGCATATGCAATGCAGCAGGTTGACACTCTGTTTGTTACAATGGTTATCTTTGTGCTCTGTATTGAAAAGACAGCTGGTTCCCTGTGCAAGGCTCAGTGTTTTGTATTTTCAGTTTTTCTTCCTCTTCTTCCTTGCTTTCTTTTCTTCCTTCTTCCTTATTGTAAAATATTTTCCCCCCAAAAAAGTATTTTTCTTAGGAAAAACATTACAAGAAAACATCTTTATATTTAGCTCAGCTGTGAATATTTCTGAACCAGCTGCAGATATGAAACCAGGAGTTCTAACAAATTAGTCTACTAGGTTTGCCCTGTAAGATAATTTTACGTGACAAATACTCTCCATGTGTGGCAAATGTAGGTAAACCAACAGCAGAAACAAAACAACTTACACAGTAGGTGATTTCCTGCTTTCTAGACACAGGGCAAAATGTTTCTTTAATGTGCAATTTAGTGTTCATGCTATACATCTCCTTTGGAGACTGCAGCTGTATTAACATCATGGGAAGAATTGCTTTCATATGTCTTACTGCTCTTCTATACTGAGAGAGGAATGGTGAACTGCAGCATGTCCACGTAAGAGGGTATCTACTGTGCTATCAGAATGCCTGGTGATCCTGATATTATTTTACTCATCAACTATGTGTAAAATATAATAATCAGTATGGCAGTGAAATGCCTAGCATATTATAGTGGGAGAAATGGCAAATATCAGCAAGAACAGATAAATTGTAGAGAGGTTAGAAACTTGGGCACCAAAAACCCCACAATGAATTTATTTCCTTGAGAACAAACAAGGTTTTGCAGTGTGGATGTGTTCTGGGGTTTGAGGGTAAGAGGTGTCTCAAAACAATGGCAAACCAATAGTGGAAGAAAACCTCTGTAATGGTTAACCTTGTATAAGGTTCAGTAGTATAAGGATGGGTAACAAATTTCATGAATTTGTATTGTAACATAGCAGCAAAAAGATTGGCAGATTTGGATTGGTATACCGTCATGGAATTAGGAAGTTTTCACTCTTTATGTAGCTGTAAATAGTGTCATTTCCCCTGAAAGATTGGCAACGCTGAATGTGTCTAATGAGACTGACAAGTAAAGGGACATATTTGAAGGATATGAATTGCAGGGGTTGCTGAGTACAATACATGTGGAATGAAACAGGCTGAAATGAGGAAGGGACGAGGTTAGGGGTGAATAGCAAGGGAAACTTCCAGACAACATTTCTCAGAGCCCAGTATTGTAAACATGTGAGCATAATCATGCATATAGACTGATCTCTCTTAGTGAGGTCGCTCACATGGGTACAATTTCAGGCAAAAGCATTTGCAGGAATGGGTAGCTAGATCAGAGAATAATTTGCCAAGGGAAATCGTTCAAGGTGGGTATATAATTTGGACACTTTAGACTTCACTGGATAAAACACTAAAAAATTTACTGTAAGTAACAATTTTGCATTGATATAAGAAATGACCTAGATAGCAAATGGATCTCTTTAACAGATCTACTATTGATCATATTCTGACAAATAATCCCTACGAGTTTTGTGGGGCTTGTTTTCATTTCCTTTATGCCTCACCATGATTAAAAATCTTTTATTTTTTAGGAAACTTTATGATGATGGAAGTGTTTCTGATTTATTTTCTTTTCAATACAACATACTTTTCTTTTAAACACCAGCCAAATGCCAAACTCTTGTCAGTGGTGCCCCTCCATATTTGGCCTGTGGTATGATACTTTTGAATTGTCTGTCAGGATGTGCAATGTGGGGGATGGAACTGGGAGTGAGTGCATGGCTTCATTTTCCTGAATGATTTTATTTACAAACCAGACAAGCTAGAGTGAGCATCAGCGTTAGGACTAAATCCTACTTGCTGTTATTGGGGCACCTTGTATAATTTGATCCTTGATATTAAAAAAAAAAAATCTATATTACCAAGTAGGTGATTGTTTATGTGAACTGATTTCTACATCTTTCCCAGAGCAAAAGCTTGGTATGTAGAATTGTTATAAAATGTGGTTCATATAAACAGTTGTTTCCAATTAAAAAGAAAGCAGTATTTACCAGATTTCAATTTCACAAGAAAGTTTCTCTTTAAAGGAAAACCCAGGAACAAAGCCATGCTGATGGCCCAGTACGTGGTGTTTACATCGGGCTAATTCAGAATGCTTGAGATGTTTGGGAAGTGTAATCTTGGCAGTGACAGCTGAGAATGTAGTGATAAAAGTCATAAGACTCCCAGTGAGGATTCTGCTCTTTTGGTCCCCACCCCTCGCTCAGACATCTTTGGAAAGCTAAAAGTATTGCAGTAACATTCAGTTTCTGAAAAGGCATGTTACTAATGACTGAAAGAATTGAAGGTGATACTTTAGATTGGTTGTGTGAAGCCTCAGGCAGCAGCTAAATATGTGATCCCCTGAGTAGCAGTGCTTGTACAGTCCAAGCAACGTGCGCACACACTAGTTCTCCACTACAGTAATTCTGCTTTTCCTCTGTCCTTGCTCAAAGCTGCATGTCAGTCTGCAACCTTTGTAAGATATAATGCTGACCTGCAAGGGGAGAAAAACCTTGTGCTGTTTAGTGGTTATTCAGAAACATATCAAGATAGTTAAACTTTTTTTAAAGGGGACTGCTACTACTCATTTGAAGGTAAAAACAAGCAGGGAAAAACCCATAAGCTATTGCAGAGCCTTAAAATATTATTTGTAGACTAGCAGAAATATCTGGTCCGTTACAGAACACACATACTACTAGTTTCACCTAGGGCCCATACGCTTTGACTTCGGTTACTAAACAGCTGGAAACACTTTTGGATGCTCCTGTCCTTGTGCCTAGTTATGTGTCTTGTGGTCTTAGGGTATAAATTGAGTGATTGGAGCGGGCCTGGCAAGATTCCTGTGTGGCAGGAATCACAGAAGAGTGGTGACCGTGGGGGCTGAAATGCAATTTCTGTGCAACCACCTCAGCCCACCTGGCAGAGACAGTCCCATTTTCTGCACAACTTGGCTCCCTTCCCCCATTTCTAGTCCCAGAAATCCTCAGCCTTGGGGATCAGACCTTTTGCATCATTCCTTTTATTTGCTGACTGGCATTCTTTCCCTTGGACCTCTCCTGTTTTTTTTCTTCCCGTATACATATGCATAAATTACCTATATTGCTCAGTGTCATGTCTCAAGTGTTCTGGCTGCCTTTTTTCTTCTGATTTTTTTTTTCTTATCCAGCTTCTCTCAGTTCATGATTTCACCATCACATCTTTAACTGTCCAGACACTAATCGGTTTTCTTGCTCTAGGTTTCTTTCCATACAATATAGCATACTAATCTCAGGTCACTGACTTATGCGTGAGGGGATAACCAGTTGTGATTAGGTATCTTTATTATGCATGGTTCTTGTTAGCCCATTCTCTCACTTTCAGCTGCTCATCTCATGCTCTTTTTCAGCAGTTTTGCAGATGCTTCCCTCCTTGTCAATCTTAAATTGTAAAGATGCCATCCCGTCTGCACTGAAAAAAATGTTACTTCTCTTTTCATTAGAAGATGAGGGGAACACAATGGATCAAATGGACAGATGCATCCAAAGCTAAGTGAGAATGAGAGAAGTGCATAGTTCATGGAATTGTTCTTAAGCAAACCTGACAAATGTCTGCATTTTCCTATGTTTGACCATTTCTTTGGAGTACAAAGGTCAGAAATGGGCACCAGCTAATTCATTTGCTGAGAGATTTTTTTCAGCTCTTCTTCCAAATCCCATTGCCCATGTCAGCTTTCTGGACTCCTAATCTGATCCCAGGTGGAGAAGTCATTCCCTTAGAGAATATAAGCAATTTAAGGCCCAAGTAAAGTCCAGCTAATGTGGGTGAACGGGAAAGAAGTAGAATTCCAGGAATGTCCTCAGGAAACCTAGTTGCTTGTAAACTGCCTGAGAGGTTGGTGGCTTGTTTGCCTTGTTGCTTGTCCCATTAAGGACAAGTTGGGACTGAAGTGGAAGCTGGAGTTAGATGAAGTTCTCCCTTCTGGACACTGCGCCCAGCTCCATGAGGCACCAGCTCTGCTCTTCTGCCCTTGTCAGCAGCATTGGGATGTCAGTCCCGGGTATGCTAGGGGTCTGTGCTAGACGATTGGCTGAAGCAATTGTTAACGTTCATAGGTAGGCAAGGTTCTTTGGGTAGATTAGACCAACTAATAGTTGGTAGAAAAGAAGCTCATTTACAACATGCGGGTCTGTGAAAATGCAAATGAGCGGTAGTTTGGGAGACAATATTTTGCAAACTCTCTGATTCAGGGAAGAGATAGCACAAAGGTTTCTCGTCCTGCTACTGCAGCTAAACAATCACTGAAGAGAGATGCTAATCCCACGTTGGATTAATGAGTAGCAGTCATGTGTGTGAGCATAACCTGATGTTTATTTTAACTGCTTTTTACAGTATATAAATTTCCTGCCATTGGCAGGTGCAGATGACCTGAAGTGAAAAGTATTACCAGGAATCGCTTAGCTGGTGATCACAGGCCTAAGAGGCTAAATAATGAAGCACGTTAAAAAGCCTTTTTTTTTGCACCGGTCCTGGAAGCACTGTAATACCAGGTCAATGCATGGAGTGGATGGAGCACGCTCCGGTTCCACCACCCAATACCAAAAAGAATCTGCTCAATATAGACCTCCTATGGAGGACATATCAGAGACAATTACCCTGGGAAAACCACCTGATTGATCATGGTGTCTCCTGCCACGAGCCGAGCCTGAGGCTCAGCTGCGCGTTAAAAAGCCACTGTCTCTTTAAAAGCTAAGTCTCATTCCAGTAAGATTGTTGGAAGCTCTAATATCACATTCAGGCTACTTCGGCATTTCATTGGAAGGCTAGGGTGAGACTCCTTTCTATATATATATCTTGCACTAATTCCCTGCTTGTAAGTTATACAAAACAACTTTTCTATAATGGAGCCTCATTTCCTTCCAGCCTTATTGTACCAGAGTTTATCAAATCTGTGCTGTTTTTTATTAGTTCTTTGAAAATGCTAAATGTAGTGCAAAAGTGATGTTTTAGCCATAACGGTCCAGAAATTATGCAAGAGGCAAGGATTTTTTTAGGGTGAGATCTTTTATTGGACCAACTATGTAGTTGGGATAAAGTTAGACAAGCTTTCCCTATGTAAAACAGGTCTGATGAATTGTAATTTGAAATGTTGAATGTTTACTGCTGAAAAATAGAAGTAAACTTTAGAATCATAGAAAATTAGGGTTGGAAGGGACCTCACCAACCCCCTGCCCAAAGCAGGACCATTCCCAACTAAACAGCCCAGCCAAGACCTTGAGATGTGTTACATCCTTATATCAACTCCAAATATTCAAAAAATGAATGGAGCCTTAACAAAAGAAGGAACATGTTTTAAATATGGAAATACTTTTAATTGGATTTTATTTGCTTTTTAGAATCTGAGTCTCTAGATTATATTCCTGTCCCATTTGCAGTCTTCCTTCTACTACTGTGACAGCTTGATACTTAGGTGGATAATGAAAACTGAGATTATCATTAAAGTTAATTGGATGAGGCAGCACTCTGAAGTCCTAGTCCATGGGGTTAGAGATCACTGTGCCGGGCACTGGACCCCAAGAGTTGATGTTTCAAGATGATCAGGATCTGTTGACATCTCTGTAATACAACTGTAATATTTCAGTAGCATTTCTTAAACAAGTTAATGATGCTCTCACTTTCTGTTGCACTGCAATTTCTGGGAGTGTTGTTATTGACAATAATGGGTGTCAAATCATGCCTTTTTTGTGAGGGATGTTTTCCTTAGTAATGTGTTGGACTTTTGCTCAGTTTTCTCTTCCTTTCCACTTTCCCAGGTGTTCTGAGTCGCATCAGTTCACAGTTTTTATAGCCACTGTAGAACTAGTGACCAGGAAAGCAGAGGCACAAAATAGAGTTGCAAAGTGGAGGCAGGATTGTAATTTAAAAGGAAAACTTTAAAAAAAAGTCATAAAATAGAAAGGGACCTGATTTAGCTCCCACTGGGTGCATCTACATAAGACACTTAACTGCACAGAAGCATACTTTACTGTAAAGTAAGCATGTGTATCTACACATGCACAGGCTTACTATGCAGTAAGCTTTACTAATCACTAGTAAATTTGCTACTTGCAAATGCAAGTAACAAACTTACTTTTGATAGTAACAGTGCAGTAGCGCTCATGTAGACAACTTTCCTGGAAGCAAATCTGCTCTTGGTCAGCCATCTATCATGGGGCAGGAGATTTCTCCTTGGCCCCAGGACCTACCTGCTGCTGGGGCAGGCTCTGCCACCGGAGCCCTGTTGGGAACTATGGCCCCCTGCTCCAAGATCACAGTCGGGGAGTGGGGGCTGGGAGATGCTTATCTCCCAGCACCAGCCCCGAAGTTGTAGAGCTGAGCAGGGAGGAAGCTCCCCACCCTGTTCCTGACCCAACTCCATGCTCCCCCCCAGCTCCCCAGCAGCTCTTTTTAAGTCCCCTGCCTCTGATTGAAGAGCCAGAGCCAGGAGCTCCCTGCTGCCAGGGCAGGGAGACATTGTCCTCACTCCAGCAGCAGGCAGCCCCTGGGAGCAGGGTGTAATGTCCAATCCTTGACCAGGAGACAGCTGTCTCTTGGCCTGGTGCTCCCTGCCAGCCCCTGGGCTAGCACCCAGGGGGAGCCTAGTGCTCCCCCTGGTGGTGGCAGAGGCCCATTGCAGGGCCCCAGGAAACGGGAGCAGTTTGCTGCCATTAGCAGCAAATCTGTTCCTGCTTCCCAGCATGTGTAGATGCCTTCCTGGGAGCATTTACTCGTGAGTAGTTTACTCAAAACTAAACTGATCCTGGATCAAATGCATGTGTAGGCCAAGGCAGTGACTTTAGGGGAAGCAGGTTCCAGCTTATGAGTTATGTGATTACAAATGTGTTGTTCATGTTGATGTTCACATTAAATATTTAGTCCCTGTAAAGATCCTTGCAGTCTGAAAACACAGGGCTGAATTCTCTGCTATTGTAAACTTTTGTAGCTTTATTGAATGCAAAAGGAGCCAGGGTGATTGCTACTGGCTAAGCAGCCAGATCAAGGTTTTCAAAAATACTAAATGCCATGCACTGTCCAGACTAACTGCCTGAAAAATATTTTTTGAAATCAAGTCTCTTGACTGCAAATTTAACCAGAGAGATCCTTTTCTACATCCTTTCAGCATGTCTGGAACCCAGGGAAATCTAACTTTTTATCCAGGTTGTAAGTAAACGAATGTCTAAGGCTATTCAAGTAGCTGTTTGAAATCCACATTCAGGCTGACATCTTGTGCTTCATATTTTAGTAAGATGCACTTTGAAAATGTCATGCTTAAATAACATGTCTGTGATAGAATGCTGAAACCCCTAATATCATGGTTGCTGGGCACCATAGAAACATTTGCCTCATTTTAATGAGGAATTGTGTGCATTAGTTATAGGTTCTTAGCAAAAAATCATAAAATGTAATCTCTTTGTATCATGGGAATATAAAATAAAGTATATGCCCACTTGTGAATGCTCCACATATGATATAAAGCTAGTACATTCATAGTCACTTGAAATACGTTTTAAACAAGTCTCTCTCTTGTTTTTATTTAGCATCCACTAAGCTTAGTGATCTGTTATCAAAAAGAGTCTTATACCTGCCATGTACTGGGCCTGTAGCAGTGTTGCCTGGCCTGATGTATGGCTCAGACCATAATCTGCAACCTCATCTTTGGTTTCCTAAAATTAATTATTTTTCAAATGCTATCAAACACAGTTCTCCAGCCTCTGCAAAGCTGTTTTCTGGTGTATTTTCCTGCAGAATGATATGTGGAAGGTGTGTGTGCATTTCAGCAATAGGTGCAGTTTATACAATCTAAGCCATATCTGTGCTGAGTGATCACAAAGTAGTTATTTCACCTATAATATAACATTTCCTTTCGTGCATAACTGCTTCCCAACACTATTGTTTGACTCAGAGGGCTGGAATGAAGTCCCCTCTGAAGTGTAGACAATGCATTTCATATTTAAACAATTTAATATTTAATAGCTAACCAATTAAATATCTATGTAAAACAGCCATTTTTGAAGTCTGAAGAACAAGGCAATATGCAACAGTAGCCAGAACAGTACTCAGCTGATTGCCTGTATCAGTAGAGGAAAACATTACATTTGGCCCTTAAAGAGAACATCTGAATTTAGAGCTTTGAAAAACAGCTTTCTCTAGGGGGTGGGGTTTTTGTTTGTTTTTTTTTTTACTATTATGTGGAGCTTTTGTTCACTTAGGATTGTTTACTCCAGCAAGCAACCCTGTGCTCTTTGTTTAACTGATTTTTTTTTCTCATTTGGCCTGTCCTTGTCATTCACATGGATGACATTCTTCTTTGCATTGTGGCATACAAGAAACTATTCTTTATTGACCTTCCTGTTGTCCTTAGTGATTAAAATAAGAAAAAATAGTGAATAGTATGGCTTGCATCTGTCATTAGCTTTTACTTAGAAGTTCTCTGAAGTCAAGAAACTCATAAAGAATTGCTTTCCACTTTATTTGCATCCCCAGTGAACAATCCTGATGTCTCTTTAGTTGGAGACAAATTCTGCCCTTGATACTCATGCACAATACCCCTGGCTGTCACAGAGTTGTGTGGGTATCGAAGGGTTGAATTTGTTTAACAGAAAAAGAGTCTGTACATTTTTTTAAAATTATTTGATTTCTCCGTTTGCCATACAGACCATGTGCTTATAGCAGAAGGCTAACTATTTGCTTTTCAGTTTCCATGTGTTTTGCAAGTTAAACATTTCATGTTGTTTTTTATGTGATTGCAGTGGGAAGCAAATTAGAAGACTTGGAAGAACCTACACCAAATCGTTCAGGAATTTTAGCTCTTTCCTCAACACCACAAAACACACAGATCATGGATTGAATTCCTAATAGGTTTATTTGATCTAGAATTTCTCTAAGGGTTACAGTTAGTTTAATATGTGAGATGATGTACATCAAAAATAGATTGCATAAAGACCTGGTTCTGCAGTAATTCATCATTGCCTGGGTAAAATTCAGCCCTGCTGTAAAGGAACACAACTCTATTAAAATCACTGGAATTAGGCCCATTGATAAAGGGCTGAGCTTGGCCAAATGCTTCATGTCCAATCCTGAGGACTCAGGCAGAAGTTAATCTGATGGACAGAAAACTCCGACTGCAGTAAATGGTGATTATGCCCATACAAGGTCTAAGGCAGATAATAACTATGGGACAACTCTGCAGCTGGTATAAATTAGAATTGCACTGCTGCCTTCTACTGCGCTCTGATAGTTTATGCCAGCTTAAGATCTGCCCTCACAGAAACAGCATGTACTCACAGCTGTGCTTATGGAAAACAGCTGAAGTCCTTTGTGTCATCACCCATACAAAGCAACCGCAAAATGCCAGGAGATCAAAATGATGGCATTGTGCACCCATTTTGCATGAGTATAAGTAATTAAGGAAGGTGTAAGAAAATGGGAAACTAGGCCCTGAGTATGCGTATCTCAGTTTATCTCACTACGTAGGTCCTGTGGAGCACTGTCATAATTGAGCTTCTGAACAGAGATGAATGTCATAAAATTATTAGTGGGCCTGTTAAAGCTATCTCTTAAGTTGGACAAAGTCTCGCTGACTTAAAGGACAGCAAGATTAGGCCTGATAAAAATTGTAAATGGTTTGGTCTACACTACAAAAGTTTGCAGCATATGTCAACCAGGAGCGTAGAAAGATCACACCCACCACCAAATACAGCTATATCAGCAAAGCCTCTGACATGGCCAGAGCCATGCAGATGTGCACCACTGGCATAGCTATAGCAGTGGCTGCTCTGTAATGGAGGCAAATCCATAGTAGTCCAAACTAGTATTGATACAATTTCACTCAATGGTGCAAGTACAGCAGGTTATCTACAGAATAAGCATCTCTTCCCTGTTAATAGGTTAGAGGGTATGTAAAGATTAAGGTCAACTGTTGCACCAAAAGGCCACAAACCTTGTAAGTAAATAGTAAAGCTTTTATTTTTGTTAAGAACAGCATTTTGAAAATAAAACATCTGCCCATGCTTTACAACCTTTTTAATTTTGTATACTTATGTACAGTCATTATGGTACATGTTGATTGTCTTGAAAATCCTTTTAAAGATGTACTTAATACGATACCAGTCTGCAACAGTCAGCGGAAAAAAGGGTACGTTATAAAACACACATTAATACATTTAATAAATATATATATATTATCTATCAAAAATGAGCCTTCGCTCTCATCAGTTAATAAAAAGCACCTGCTTTGTAATCCTGTAAGCTGGTAGAATAGTCCAGTTATTTTATAATAAAAGCTACAATGCTCCCCTTTACACAGCCTTTAGTTAAACCCAAGGCATCAAGCTCAAACAGCCAATCAAGATGCCTGTGCAATACTAAATACAGAAATAGCTAGTTCTATAATAGTTAGTGTACCTTGTGTGTATTTAGGGTTCCATCCTGCAAAGATGCTTTACATCTAGGAGGTGCTGTGCACCCTTGACTCCCATTAATCAGGACTGGACCCTTAATGTATGGCTCTATAACAGGGGCCGGCAGCCAATGGCCTGTGGAGCCATTTGATTTGGCAGCAATAGCTCTCCCTGTGCTACTGCAGGGAAAAGCGATGGTGGGAGCTGGATCATAGTGTCCACCTGTCTACCTCTGACCCAAATTGGGTCAGTCTGGCCCACAGGTTCCCAACCTCTGCTCTATACTCTTCTCTTGCCATTGAACAAAGCCACTTATTATAGAAAGTTTTTTTTTTTATAACAAAGTTTTAAAATGTTTTAGGATTTCATTTTCCTATACAGATAATATGTGAGAAGGAAATAACCATTATTATTTTTAAAGGGACAACATAGTAGCTTTTTACACTATAAAAGCTCATTATACTGAAATCTGAAAGTCTTGTGCTTACAATTATTTAGTATTTTGATCACAGATGCTCTACATTCTAGGTAACTTTCAAAAAAGGCAAACATAAACAGTATGTTTACATTAATCAAAATATAAGTTAACACAAAGGTGCCTTTTTTCCTCAATCACACATTATTTGGGGCATATTACACCACAGACTACCAATTGACAAACATAAGTCATTTATTACTAGTTATGTGAAGCTGGAAAGTACATCCCATCCTCTAATCTATTACCACACCTCCACCACCACAAATTGCAGGTCCACTTCTGCAAATCCTCACTGATGTGAATTATACTCATTTACACGATTACCCTATAAAAGTAGTCATGTCAGTTAAGATTTACAGGATCTGGCCCTGGTTTTGCTTAGGGACTTTCAACTCCTATTGACTTTGTTAGGAGTAGACCTGGGACCTTAATTTGTCAATCTTTTCACATCTAGGAAACATAAAGTACATTAAAATTTCTAGGATCTCTGTGTCTTGTGAAGAATTTGCCCAAAGTCTGTAAAATCTGTGTTGTACTTAATTCATAATTCTCAGTTGTAGCACTGATAAAGAAACCTGTCCTACCATATATGCCATGGTCATCTTACACATTTTGATAATACACAATTACATATTTTAAACCCAGTTTTTTAATGAAACTTTTGTTAGCAAGCCATTATTAGGAGTGTTTATATGGCTCCCAGTGATTCAGTCTCTGGTTTAATAATCAGGATCACTAATATCATTTTATTTGATCAAGGCTTTGTTTTAACAGGTAACTGCATGGCTAAATTACTGGACAACATGCAATATCAACCCCAGTTTACTCAGTTGCAGTTACCTAAAAAAAGAAGGGGGGGGGAACAATCTTTGTTGTTTAAATTCAAACAAGCACATGCTTCCTTTGGCTCCAGGGGGGAACATCTGACATGGAGCTAACATGCTCCTTTAATCATGCATGACAGAAAAATATAGCTCCTCAGAGAGAAGGCTTTTAGGAATAAACCCCTATAAGATGATCATGGCAAGAATGGTGACTCTGTGTGTGTGTGTGTGTGTGTGTGTGCGCGCGCGCGTGCGCATGTATGCACATATATATATACATACATACACATATACATATATACATGCACACAGATATTGGTATATTTATGTGCAGCACTAAGATCCTGATCCTGCAGCCCTTGCACTTGTAGGTAGACTTACTGATGTCAACGGACCTACTCATTTGAATACAAGTCTACAGGATTATATTCTCTTATATTAGAACTGGAGGTACATGACAAACCAGGAAGACTTTTTTTTAAAAAAATAAACAGCTTATCTTTTGCAGTATATAGCAAGGAGCTTTTTCCTGTAAAGCTATTCAGGTGTTCAGTTTCCTTTCTACATTTATACTTTTTATTTGAAAATATATATTTTTATTACAGCATATGCAAAATTTCATCCTTATACACTTTCATATACCCTCCTGTAAAAACAGTTTGCTTTTATTATCTAGGAAAACTAAGAGTAATATTGGCCAAACAGTGAATTCAATGATGCTTTCAATGTTTGATATGTATTATATGCTAAATAATAAAGGAATGATTTGCTTAAAAGTAATGAAGGCCATGGCACGAAAAATGGGCAATGTGAACCTGGTTAGATAACCTCTAACCTTTTGACAGTGTCCGCCTTATGTAAGCTCCTCAAATAAAATAATTAAAATAAAAACACCATGACCTCCCGCATGGAGATGCTGCTACCTACACGCTGAAGTGCACTAAAAATTGCAGTCCATGGGGCTACTCACATGAGTAGGGATTGCAAGACCAGGCCCACCTCTAGAAACAGAAGGTCCAATCCCTGAAGCTACCAAGTACCTCCTGGAAGGAGAGCTGTATCCTTCAGCTGCTACTGTGGTGTTTTGCTCAATGTTTTAAGGATCAGCCCATAAGATCTCTGTCGTACAGGTGGTTTCCTTTACCGTTTCATCTCTTGGGACTCCTTGGCAAACCCAAGCCTTATCCTCTCCTCAGCTAAGTCTCTGCAGAAGCAGGTCTTTGCATTGTTTCATACAGTGGACCCACATGTACATTTGTACAAAATTAAGAGTCTGAGAACATGTGGTTCTTTGCCTGTACTCTGGGATGAGACTGCAACAACAGGGTATCTTGACCATCAATTTCCGATTCCACATGACTGAGAAGATCTAACTCTACCTTGGACCACTACCTTCCTTCTCTAGCATTCAGGGGCTTTACACAGTTGCACAAAACATGCCACAGCCCTTCCATCTGTCCAGCACCAAATTTGATTCATGATCCTTTTAAAGAATAAAAGCATATCATTGTTGAGAGTGGTGGTCACTTTGTTGCCATGGACCAGCAATGCTCAACTCTACATGACATTCACAAGGACATTTACATCAGAAATGGCTAATGGAGCAAACAAGAAAGTTTTTCATGAGACATTTGAAATGAAGAAAAAAAAAATCAACAAAGTAGAAAGAAAGCCTGTATGTTTTCACGCTGTAGTGGCAATCTCTTGTGGCAATATGGATTAAGTTTAGGAAAGAGAGGAGGGGTTTTTTTTGCAAGCAACTGGCAAGCAGTAAAAATCAGGCTTGCCTCGCACACTAGTTACAGAGAGACTATATCTTACATTTCTGAATGCAGTATCCCCTCTTCCGTTTTAAAGTGTGCCTAGTTCTACTTCAAATTAGATTCAGCTTGAATTTTGCAGAGTTGTATTTTTATGATTAGCTTCAGTTCAATAGTGTTCACATTTACATAAAATCCTCTCTAGGATTTCAGTTCCTGGATCTTTTGTTGCTTTGTTCTGGCATTTTTGATTCCTCCCTCAGAAAAACACACTGCCAGGGAACAAAATCTGTAACAATGACTCTTATTCTCTAGAACCCATAGCTTTCACCAGAGGTGTCTTCCAGTGTAACTTGGCGGAGCAGTTGGTATCTGGAAATAAGGATAATAAACCCATAACTAAGAGCTCTAGATTTCAGAAATCAATGTTAACATGCTACATTTACAAGGATAGCAGTCGCACCTTTATTTCTAGGCAAAACAGTACAGTGATGTTTATCTTGAATCTGGGCACTATGTGCATCTCACCACAAGGAAAAGGTAAGACTGTCTATGTATTAGTCCTTTTAATTTATTGTCTACGGTAATAACCTTTAATTATTGTGTGTATTTTTGGCCTGGAACAAGCTTTGTGCTCACCCTTCTCTAACTGTTCATCTTTAAGCTGCCTCTTCCCTGAGCTGCTTATTCTGATATAAAGGAATATGGGGACAGATGAATCCAGGCACCCAAAAGGATGATATGCATTATGGCTGTTGTAAGTCATTCTGAAAGCAAAACACAAACTTCATTGTCATTCAAAGTTGATTTATTCCCCCACTGTATTATCAATGGAAGGAAAATACTGATATCTAATAACTCTGTTCCCTTTAAGAAATCAAGCCTCTAATGAAAGAAACAGAGACCTAGAGTCAGCTCACATCCTTTGTGTTTTGATGTTGAGTTATGGAATCAGCTCATGGTTTAAAACAATGAAAAGCCAACTTATGTGAGTGTAAACTGGCTCATGAGTAGCTTTAAGAAGCATGTAGGTATGCGTGAAAATGTGGAAATGAGATTTTTCCTTTCTTTTCCAATGGGAGAGATTTCTATGCAATTCCTCAAGCGCAAATTATAGACACAATGGGAGTGAAATTGGCTGTTTGGCATCAGATATCTAAGCCATTCTTGCAATGACCAGGATGCAGAATAATACTTTGCCTATCAAATACGGGCATGCCAAACTATTGTTTCAGAGAGGAAAATTAATGCACATTAATATTAAGATATTTATATATCCTCTGGTAGCACACCTCTATACCGGTGTGCAGCATACTAAAATATATATGTTATACGAGGAAAGTGAAAATGTCTGACGTCCACACTATCTGCAACAGATTCTTATCAAAGGTATTTTCACCCACAGGCCAATATACTATGCCAGCCTGTTGCAGAACTTACACAGTATTGCAGAAGTCAGGATACCAAGTACATATCACTTGGGAATTAGATTAGCAGCTTTAAAGTAAATTTAATCCAAAGTGGCCATTGGACATAGAGCATCACCAGCAAACTTGGTTCCCTCAAACTGAATGCCCAAGCAGAGATACACATTATCCTGTAATTATATAATTTTGGAGGGGAATGGAAGCATTGCATGCATACTTGCTGCTAGAGATAGCATTTATTTTTCTCCCCCCCATGTGAGCAAGCAGTCTAAACTCAGTTGTTCGTTCAATAAGCAGTGGTTGCATATTCCCCAGGGTGTACCCCAGACTTTTTAAATCATCACATTTTTATACTTACAGTCCCACCGTTCAGCACAACTGCCATCTCAGTTGGCTGATAAACATTGCTTCTAAAGGGAGCGCTCGGTCGGCTGCCCAGACTGCCATTGCGAAATCCTGCTGTTCTTAAAGCTGTGTTTAAAAGGAGAAAGATGATTCTGATGAAAAAAATTGCTACTACTTCTCCCATATACAAGGGTTTGTCTACAATTTTGTCTACTGTCTTTTTAAACAGTAGTGGTGCCCTCAGGTGGAATCCTAATCCCAAGGAAGTCAATTGGATGTTTGGCTCCGACTGTAACAGTCATAATTTAACCCCTAATCTTTATACTGCCTTTGTACAGTAGTTTTATTCTTACACTCTGGGTAGATCTTAGACTCTGTTTTAAGTAGAACTGGTAGGGCTTGGTATGGGGCAGAGTGACAGTACTTGGGGCCAGACAGAACCGGCCTTAGGGGTGGGTGACTGGCCATGGCATCATGGTCAGGGGGATGCCACACACACACACAGTGCCACCCCTTTTCCCAGGGAGCCCTTGTGGTTCCCCTAGTTGCTGCTGAGCCAGCCATGCACCCCTGGAGGAGGATGGGGGACAGTGGAGTGGAGGGAGGTTACCCCCCTCCCTCGCTCCCCACTCCCATCTCCATGGGCTGCCAGTCTCCCTCCCTCAGGAGCCAGGTGGCTTCCTTTTACCCCTCTTTACTCCTCTGCTTCCAGCGGGAGCCAGGCAGCTGGCATCAATAATTAATCACCTTCCAGCAGTGGCTGGAAACAGCAGTGGCAATAAGAGTGGGCAGGAGGAGAAGAGGAGGTGGCAGCAGCAGAGGAGGAGGTGGGGAGTATGTGTGTGGCAGCGCTCAGCCTGGCCCTGCTCACTGTAGCCAGCAGCTCTCTGTGTAATGGTGACACTTCCCAAGAGCTAGTGCCCTGACTACCATGCCCAGGTAGTGTGTGGCAGCCGCCTCGCCAGGAAGGGCCGCCACTGAGGAGGATGCGGGAAGATGAGAACAGGCTGGTGCAAAGGGCAGCAGCAGTGGTGGCAGCGAGGTCAGCAGGGGTGGGGGAGTAGTGGAGGAGGAAGTGGGGTGTCTGGGGAGCCTGAGCCATGCTTTCCCGCTGTCTCCTTCCCGCTTGTGCGCTCAGCACTGCCGCCCTGGGCCTCAAGTGCTTCTTGCTGGGCTCCGAGTTGAAGGGGGAGCTGTTCCATCTGGGCACCACTGCCAGCGCCTTTTACTCGGGGCTGCTGCTCTCCCCAGGGCAGGGGGGGCTGGGGAAGAAGGCACCAAAATCCAAGTTTGTCTAAGGCATCGCTTTCCCTAAGGCTGGCTCTGCGGCCAGATTTTAAAGGAACTGTACACCGCACTATCAAGTCAACGAGTGTTAGGTGCCTAAATACTATTAAAAATATGGGATGTTGATGCGTTAGTACTGCCCATAAAGTAATCTCCAGTTTGGATGCTAAATGGTTAAGTAAAATGACATTTCATTTCTTTATTCTGTCACTATGAAAAAAGAGCTCCAAAATATGTTTTGAGCCAGCAAATATGCTCACAAAACCCTCTAAGCATGACGAATCTGGCTAGCAAATATAAATTTTCCAGATGCTTTAAAGTTCTTTTTTTCTGTAGAAATATTAAGCAGATATTTGCTTTTGAATGGTATGATCATGAAAAAATATTGAGCCAAAAGATAACGTATTGTCCAACACATTCTGAATGTTCACACCAGAAGCATCTAAGGTCATCTTTATTATGGTAGTTATTAATTTTGCAATCTGTTATTCTTTTATAATTTACACTTTAAATGGGAGATGAAGCTAAGGAATATGCGTCATTACCTCTGAACCAGTAAGGAAGCAGAGATTTGCATTTGCTCTGATTAGCTAAGAAGTAAATAATGGGCTTCACCGTTGCAGCCAAGCAACAGGCAGCCACTTGTATGTACAATTTGAGCAGTTGCAATGGTTCCATCGCTCTGTATTATTTATCTATGAAACATGCCTGTTTCAAGAACTCATGATCTAGATTTTCTCTCTAATATTTAATTCAAGTTACAGGTCAGCAGCCTTTAGGAGTTTTGCTACTGACATCACCGGGGCCAGGATTTCACCCAATGTATACAGCAAAACTTAAATTGATTATAAATACTGTAGCCACACGCTGCCCTCTGTTCACTGCTACTCCTGTCAAAGGGAGTTTTGCACAGAGAGAATATTGGTATTGAGCTTTCTTACCACATATTCTAACCCTAAAAACACATGCTCACTTTCCACATGTGAGTAGCCTCACTGAGGTACCCTTACTTTTTAATTATACTTACCTCCCTTGTCAAGTGCTCTGAAATCAAGGGGTGGTGAATAGCATGATGAAGGAGGTCAGCATTATCATATATCACCTACAGGTCAAAGTTTATAAATACACTTTTACATTCTTCCATCTCTTAATCAGTAGTATTCCCTGCTTATAATTTGGTTGCCTTGCCTGTTTTGACACCAAGGATTATACCAGTATTTGAATCTCTCTCTCAGCACATAGCTAACAGATTTGTAATGCATTATGCCATTAAAAACTGGAGTATTTACATATATATTTTATTACCCATATAACTCATACATCTATTTTCAAATGAGTTTTAAAGGGATAATCTCAGGCTGCATTTCATTCTCCTGTTTGCTAGCTACTGTTATTTATCTAAATTGCAAATTACTTCTAGCTGGGAATGAGAGAGTGTTGTTTGTGGTATGTTTGCCTTCAGAATTTCTCTAAGCAGTGTTACTATTTTCGTTACATGGCCTGTCAGTGTAGTTATCATGTTAAGGACATATTTTTTTATAGATAGGTAAATTGTAGACAAAAAACAAACTTTATCAGGGAGACTTTAGCAAGTGTCAGCCCAAAGTCCACAAGCAACTCACTTGAGAAACAGGCAGTACTCTTATTTCACCATTCTACTCAGTGAGTAAACACTAAAATAACATAAATATCAGTTATGAACCAAAAATTCATTACGTCTGGGTAAGCACCTTGGTAGCTGTAGAACTCTAGCTATAGTGTGAACCTGAGTTTCACTTAAGAGCCCAATCTTAGTTGCTTTACAGAGATTTTGATCTGCCCTGCTTTCCCAGGCCACAGGACAAAGCGCTTTATACATTTATTATAATAAGTAACTAGTAATCTCTGGGATAGCAAACAGGAAAATCTAGTCAGTTATAGGCTGCACATGCAATGCTACATTTAAACCAACTCTTCAACCAACTACATGTAATAACGCAATCTAACTATTCCAGAAGTATGATGCACATTACAGAGCTAAGAAAATGCACAACCCAATGCAGACAACCACATCTTCCATTTAAAAGAATAAATCAAACGTGGGTAAGAACAGTACATTCTTTAGAGAGTGGGGGTCACCTTGGCTAGGCTAAAGCAAATTTGCTGAACTGAGATGAAAGCCATGATTCTGCTCTCACTGATATCTGTCTCAGTTGAGAATAACTCCACTGAAGTCCTGGTCGTTACCTATCTAAAACTGGTCTGATGGGAAACACCAGATCCAAAATGCCAAATATCTTTTAACAAGCAAGAAATCTAAACACAGTGGGGAAGCTCCCTTTTTCCTGCTAGAAATGTTAGAAATGCAGGGTCAACTGCTTATTGCCATTGCCGGAAACTGAGCCTGTGGGATACACCCTTGTGATCCTAACATATCATCCCCACTCAAAGCTTTTATAGAAGAATAACACCTCTAAGGTCCCTGCTAATATTCCCTGAGGGAAAACTGTTTCCTGACTTCACCATTGTCATAGCCAATGCGCAATTTCCCTTCTTGTCTGGACTGGATCCATTGAGCTGCAGCAGATTACATCATGTTCAGAAAAACCCAGAGGTACCTTCAAGTGAAGAGGAGGTGCTTGGTGCCATCCCCAACGCCTGTTCTAAGGAGCTGCCAACCCGAAAAGCCAGCTCTCGGCTGGAACAGTGCAGTGCTCTTCCCCGCTAGAACGAATCGAGAACTGTTGCCAGCTTCCCCAGATACAAACATGTTTACAAGCTGCAGGACATCGACTGAACGAAACCTGCACGGAGGGCC
This sequence comes from Crocodylus porosus, assembly GCF_001723895.1. Classification (NCBI taxonomy): domain Eukaryota; kingdom Metazoa; phylum Chordata; order Crocodylia; family Crocodylidae; genus Crocodylus; species Crocodylus porosus. Next base: position 2,013,816 of record NW_017728927.1, on the reverse strand, counting down.
GCCATCAGGCAGTTTCTTGCCATATGCACTCATGTAGCATCCGAGTATACTTTCTGCTGTCACTCTATGTAGCTTTCAGCTAGATTCTTTCTCTTGGGAAACCAGTTTTGGCTGGGTCTTTGCTTAAGGCCAATTTCACGGTGGTGTCAACCGTATACATTACTCTTCAGGTCGCCTAACATTTTGCACAGTGTTCCTGTGTGCTATTGTATAGGTGCTGTGTGTCACTGCAGAAGGAGCTGTGGCAGGGAGAAGTGTACATACTGGATATATACTGCATGCAGACTGCAGAGGAGGCATTCTGTTGCTTTTCATTCCTTGTTTACATTTTTTATTCAAGGAGTAAAACCTTCAGCGCAGAGATTTTATCTTTATACTTGTTTGTGAAGTAACTTGCATGTTGTATTATTTATATAATAGCAAAAAGAGCCTTGGGTCTTATTTTTAGGAAGAAAGAGAGTTACTAGTTATTTTGTCACCCAAGAATAATGAGGACTTAACCCTGAGCTTTCTATTCAAACATGTTTTTACCTCAATAGTGTTACCTCTTATTACAGTAGAAATGAGAAGGAATTCAGGCTGCATGAGCTAAGGACATACTATGGTTAATCTTTACAATTTCCATTTAAATGACTTCGATTGAAAATATTTTTTCTCCTTCAAAATTAAAACTGTCTTGGAATACTTGCTTTCTTTTTTAAAAAATTTTTTAGTTTTTAAATAAAAAAAATTAAGGGACAAAAGCAAAAATACAGTGTGCAACCCCCCCGCCCCCCCAAATAATATTTAGAACCAGCTCTCTTAAACCACACAAACTAAAATAGCAACTTGAGCAAATAGGTACATTTTCTTTTACTTCTTGCAGGGAAAAATCAAAATAGGTCTTTTGTACAGTAAAATCTTACCTGCATTATGTTCATCCATCGAAAAGGCTTTATTTTCCATGTAGCTTCGAGGAAGTTGTATATCTTCCTCAAAAGCAGTCTCCCGCATTCTTGGTTGTGAAGTGTCAAAATAGTTGGGTGTGTTTTCTTGCTGTGATGGAAGAATGGTGCAGTGAACTTCTGGGATAGCGTGAAAAATAACAAACACCCAACCACTAGACACCAGTGCAATTGCAAGAGTGGGATCACTCCATTTGTCTTTTCTCTTCAGTTCAATATTACCAAACAGGTACATAGTCATCCAAGCTACCCAAATTAGAATTGAGAAAAAAACTGTTATAATGAGGCATACTCCATTTTTCTTCCACTTCTTAAATTTTCCACACAGAGTGAAGAGAGACAAGCCCATGGCTACCACCATCAAGAACATAACATAAATCAAAGCCATAACAAAATCCATTGGCTCATAACTGCAGGCCAATTTCTTGTCTCTCACAATTGTCAGTATTAGCCACTCCGTTGCAATAATGACTTGGACCAGCATCAGACAGATTGCCATGCCAGCCAGATGCCAGCCAGATGGACTTTTACCATGTCGAACTAGCCTGCGTAGTCTCCAGGCTTGAGCTAGCAAGCATGAGAAGCACAAGGCAAAGATAACTCCCCACAGAAACCTTCGGATGGAACATAATGTTTCATCTTCTTGTATGATGAATGCAAACGTCAGCCCAAACAGTCCTAGAGTCCCAAAAAGAAAGAGGAAATGCATTCCCAGTGGGCTTTTCTTCTCTTTGTCCTTGATGAATGGCAACCTCACTAGTAAAATCAGCATCAGCAGCAGTGTTGTCAGCACTCCCGCTCCAGCAACAGCTTCTACTACTATTCCCCAGATAGCATCCAGGTCACACAGGTAAACATACTGGGGGAGAAGATCCAGTCCACATCCTCTAGATGTACTCGAGTTTTCAGAAGAGCCATAGCTGATCACGAAGAGGAGGAGAAAAACGATGGCGGGGTGGGTTTTCATTTTTCTGTCTGAGACAATGAGATAAAGTGACAAAATAAGTGTTTAACTGCCTGCACATTAGAAAACATCAGCTACAACCCCTTTTAGGAAACCTGGCAATTGGCAGTGGAATTAGCATACCACTGTAAACGGCCTAGTCCAGTTTCAAATGCAAGAACGTGCATCGATTTTCAGGTTTCACTCCTCCCCTCCCCACATTGTATCCAAAATATCAGATGATTCCCTTTTTGCCTCTACAGCAAACTAAAGACATTTCCAAACACATCTGGAAATAGACTAAAATACAGCCTTCGCAATCCTGAAAATATTTACGCTAGTGTGAAACCCGGAAGTACCTTCTGTTTATTTAATATTCAAATGAAATTGAAATAATTGGAGTAAAATGTTTATTAGTTGCAGGGTCTTTGGAACCCAGGGCCTAATTAGTGTATAAAGAAATATCAGAATCAGGCCACTTATATCTGTGTAAAGCATGCGGGTTATTTCTAATTCACCTTTAACAAAAGATCTGGGCACCCGTGTTTACACCAGTGTAAGAAAAGCAGCAGACATTTGAGGTGTGGTCCTCCTCAAGTGTGTAATTTTCTAGACCCCTCTAGCAGTACACCAGGGTAGAAGTGTACCGGTGTGAGTTACACCAGCAGAGGGGTGGTATGAAAACAACTGGCTCAATGATAACCTGCTCCCCTGCCCCCTAGTGACACAGTGCTATAATGACACCTACTGTGGCAGCTGCCGAGGGCGAGCTGGTCACCCGTCTGCTCCAGATGTCATTTAAACTGAGGTACAAAATGGATGCAAATTACACTGTTGGCTACCATGTGGTGTGGCCAGGCCCAAGGGACATGAGAATAAATTCTAGTTTTTTTGCTCTATTTTTACTGTTTATAGGCACAAACAAAACTCCAAAACTACTGTCTTCCCTCTCCTCCCGCCCAAAAAAACTTTTGATCCAGGTAGAATGACACAATCCTCAGTCCAACGTGCGTCTCCTCTCACAAATAGTCTCTCCTTCTCTTTCCTCCCCAAACTCAGGTCTTCCATTGCATTTATTAAGGGTAAGGCTTAGCTGCAAAATGTGTGTGTACAATAAAAACAGTACACATGCAGCACCATTAATCAGCAAAACAAAAAAAGAATGAGTCATTGTTCTTAGTAAATAGAAAGCCATCCAAAAGAAGACAAACAACAAAAAATGGAACGTCATTGTCCTTACTTTCTTGCAGCAAACAACTTTAAATTCTTTCGGAAGATACCATACCATACACGAAGCACCTTCAGAATGAAACAGTTCTGGCCAGATTCCATTTTAATTATATTCTGCCTTTCTGAATTTTCCATACAGTTTTAGTTGTTCTCTACTCTCATATGTTAAACAAAACTGGGCACAAATCCAGTTGTTGATAATCCTTTGCAAGTCACCTTTAAAGTAACCTTTCCACCCCAGTATTGGCTACAGTTCAGAGGATGGGACGGGTAAAGTAATCCCAAACAGGACACAAGTTTTGCTGCTTTCAGGGGAACAGCTCTGATGAGCACATTGTTTAGAATGAGACCCACAGTTTACAAGACCATTAGGATGAAAGCCCTGTGTAATGGAAACTGTAACATTCCTCATCCACCAATGTCTCTTCATGTGATATATCCAACACGTATGCCAAGAAAAAAGCTATCAACAAAGAAAATTCTTTTGGAAGCCAGGCATATGGCCGAAAACTGATAGCTGTATAGATATTCCAGATGATTTAATAACAATTATAGACATGTTTTGTGACAGATCAAGCAATTTTCAAAAGAAATGTCTATACCCTTTCACTGAGCAGTTAGCAAAATATCCGTTTTAGATCTTTTCCAAGATCCAGGTTTTGGAATAATGTTTTCTGTTGGAGGTACCAGAAGAGTAAATGTGAGAATAGAAAAGCATAATTATTTTTCTATTCTTTAACTGTATTAGACAAGAAATACGATAAGGATTAATATCAAAGAATCACAAAAGTAATATGGTCTGTAAGTTGAACAAACAGAAAGCAAAATGTACAACTGTCTTTCCAGTTACCGACATTATGATTCATTCCCATTGTTCCATGAAGTGCTCCATAGCTGCTATTATCTCACATATGTGATTGATCTGGGTAATGAGGTACTGCAATACAACTAGTGGTTATTTTTCTAACAAACTATAGTGTCATTTGGTAGAAAGAGTTTGCTATATCTGATAGATTTCTAAATGATTCCTTTGCCACAGTCCTTATTGTGGCGAGTGGTAAAAGCCTTAAGAAGCATACGGTTCCCAACGAATTGAGTTTACTTTTAAATGAACAATTGTTCTGTTGAATTCATCCATTGGTCAATGAATACAGACTGAATTGGAAGAAAACACATTCTGAGTGCTAACCTGCAGTCCTATGACTGCTCCTATGCATATGAGCAGTATGTAGAATGCAATCTCATTGACTTGAATGGGTTTATTCACATGAGAAAATACTTCTCACATGTGTAAGTTTTGCTAGATGAGGCATCTGGTTGGTTTTTCCCTAATATCCACTGGGTCTAGCCAGAGAAGGCTATGAAACTCATTTGGCAGGGAATGAAATGCAGAGAAGAAAATCTTGACTGGGCCCATGAGACTATTTCAAGCTAATAGTCCATTTGTGCCAGTGTGCCCCGCTGCTCTTGAGAACTGGGGTCAGCCTCACACCAGGCTTCTGTGACTTGACCATTCTGGAAGCTAAGCAGTTGTCCTCTTAAAAAATGTAGGTCTTGAGAAGCTGGAGTATGCCCTTAATGTTTCATAGGCTACTCTATTGCCAAGTAGCACTGAATCACAGTTTAAGGTAGTAAATATTTGCATATTCAGTTATGCCAGGAAGTGGAGGAAACGCATTTCAGGGATATGCCTTGATATTACAAAAGTAAAGCAAAGAAACATTTAGCTACATACTTAAATTTGAGACTGGTAAGCAGAAATGAAGGGCTACCAATCAGGTTTTGAGAACAATCAGGGCACCAAAGGAAAAAGTCCAAGAAGTAATGGGTCACGTGGGAAATTATTCAAGACACCTTCTACACTGAGGTCTCCTGGGTTGGAAATAAGCCAATGAACAGCCCTTTAAAGGAAGGTCCCTTTAAATTTTCATTATCCCATCATTCCAAATTAGGTTATAAATACACTAAATTAGTTTTCAGTGCTAGCTCTGTTGATTATTTGCTGTTGAAAGATTCAAGGGCAATAAATTAAGTACAAGTATCTCTAACTCCTAAGATATTTTCCAGTTTTCTAGTTACTTTATTCATGTCATGTAACCCTTATGTGATTGAACTATTCCAGGACAGTCTGTTTCCATGGAGATGGTGCTGCATGGGTAAGCAGTCATATTGTCAGCCCATCATTTATTTCCTGCTCCTATTTAGATATTGGTGTGGGGAGTAGGTACTAAGCTCTGGCTATCTCCCCCATATGGGAAGAGTCAGATTTCTTTGGAGTGGGGCATCTGCAGCAAATAAAATCCCAGAGCATGCCAGAGGCATCCAACCGTAATGGGAGTTTGCTCAAGTTGCTTCCATATGTGAAATGACATTTGAGAGTTGAAACATTCTAGTTTGGGACTGCTAGTGGAGTTTCTTAGTGTGAATTCTTGTTACTGTCAAACTAGGCTGGTGTAAGATACTGGACAATGCTAGATTTTGGTGGAGAAATCTACCGCTTGAGAACCTTTGCTACTGGCAGCAATAGTATCAGCAGCCAATTTTATCGTGACTGTTTAGATCAGTGTTGATCAGGGATACATGATCCGGTGGTAAAAAAAAACCCCAAACCCAAACAAACAATAATACCCTATCTGCTACGAGTGCCCTTACTCTTGCTGCTGTTCAGGAGGCTGCACCAGTAATAATGCAATGTTGCGGAAATGTCACAAAAAACAACTAATCAAGAGAGGTGTCAGCCAGCGGTGCTAAATTATCTCCAGTGAAGTTGAGTGGGGCAGTTATAACAGAAAGAAGCCTACTCGAGTATTATTGACAATGGACTCTTCCCCAAATTAAGGCTGACCCAGCATATCTGTGATGCAGCAGGGATCCTGGGTCGGTAAAAAGGAATCTGCGCACTGTGCGAGTAACTAGAAATATACTTACTGAAGAGCTGGCAACCTAAGGCAAACACAGACAGAACGGCCTGAATATTGGGGGAGAGATCCAAATTCTGCTCTCAGTTACATGAGCAAAAAGCCGGAGTAAGTAAGTGCAGATGTATCTGACTTATCTGATGAAGGGGATAGCATCTGAACCCCTCCAGTGAATCCAGAGCACAACTAACCCTGCATGGAAGGGCTAAAAAGTATACAAAAGTTATCACATTTTATTTAAGAATCTCAGTCAGGCTGACCTTTCATAGCTAACGCAGCTGTGCCAGATCCTTAGCTGATTTAAATCTGCACAGCTCTACTGGCCGCAACTGATGATGTGGACCAGGGGTGGGCGACGTTTTTGGGGAAAACACCCACAACCTCAACTTGTAAGATGCTGGTGTGCCAGGAGTGGATGGCAGGGGCATTATGAGGGGTCGATCCTTGTTGTGGCACCGCAGCCCGGACCCCTCGCCTGCCACCCACCCTGAGGCATGAGTTCCCTGCCCCACCACCGAGCCTAGGCTGCAAGCAGCTGCACCGGGGGCCGCGGGGCCTGGGCCTGGCTTGGCGGCAGTGGCAGGTGCGCATGCGCTTCTAGCAAGGAAGGGGCTGGGGCTGCACTGCACCAGCAAGGATCGGGCCCCTCGTGGCTCCCCCACTATCTGCCCTGATGCACATGTGCCAAGCAAAATGCCTTTGCGTGCCACACTCTGGCACACGTGCCAGGGGTTGCCTATCCCTGAGCTGGACAATACAACCTCATACAAGAGCCACTGCAGCCTACTGCACTTTTTCTAAATATAGAAATTGCTTACTAACTAACTTCGAAGTCTGAATCAACACAATCTGCTTCACTAAATGGTTACATCCTTTACTACTATTAAACTGTTTAGATTTGTGAAAAATCAACGTGTCATACTCCTGCAAATACTCCTGTATGAAACATCTAACCACCTGATCGCGAACAGAGAGAAAACAGCCGTACAATTTAAATAAAAGCATCCGTGATGCAAATAGCAATCCCAGTCTGTTGTACACCAGTAGAAGACTCCTTTGTGTTCAAGTTATAGAAGAAAATGCCATCAGCCTGAAGTGTCATGAGTTAGAAATTAATCACAACATAGGACGTGTGCCAGGTCCTTTTCCATCTGATCTGAGGAATGAGCTTCAGCACCGATAAAAGAGCAGCTACCGCCAAGCCGCGATCAGGCTGCTGAAGAGACGGATTTCCAGAATAATAATTAATAATGCGATTGCGCTTTGTATGCAAACTCCCCGCTGTGATTTAGACTTGCTCTGCATAACAACACACACTGTTTTTTTTTACAGCTCAGCACCTCCGCTGCTGTAGAAATCATGACCCCATTCAAAAAAGGACAGGTAGAAAAATCACGGCTGTAATTTAAAAATAACAGGGAGCGCGGAGTATAATTTGAAACAATCCTTCTACTAATGGAGGTATTTTGAATTTCTTTCTGTTACCTTCTGCACATCAGTCATCGGTGTCTAGACACTGGCACTTGGAAACTCTAAGAAGCATTATTTGATTTAAAATTAGGTGCTGGATTGGTTTCTACTCGTGACAGTCCTCAGACGGCCTCTATTTCTGTAAAAACTTAAGACTGATGTCCCCCC
>NW_017728927.1:1987558-2005051 GCF_001723895.1 Crocodylus porosus | reverse complement strand
CGGGGGGGCCGCAGGGGGCGAGCACCGCACCTCGGAAATGGGGCGCTCTCGGCTCGCACCTACCACACACACACTGATATACACACCCAGTGGTACATACATACACACTGGTACACACACATGTGCACTGTTACACACACACTGGTATACACAGACACTAGTACACACACACTGGCACACATGCATACTCACTAATACACACACTAGTACACATGCATACACACTGGGACACACACACATACACTGGTGAGCACAATTCAGATATCGTTAGACCAGGCAAGAAGCCCACAATGAGAGCATGCAGGGGTCCATGCACACATGTATATAAGGTTACACATGTATGGGACAAACACACCCCAGTGCACGGCAGAGAAACGTAATGCACACATCGCATTATCTGCACATACACACAGATGACTAAGTCTCTAGACACAACCGCTAGGGCCGTGTCTGCGTTTGCACAATAGCCACTAGCTTAGAAAACAGCTACACATGAAGGGCAGAACATTGTTTAGTGACTGCTTATTGTGTGGGTGACATTTTCTAGTTTGCTTATGGCAGCAAAAACCCACGAGCCAGGCTTGTGCACTCCAGACGGTGCACAGAGAGCCCCGGAAATCTTCAGACTCCACTTCCCCTCCAAAACACGCAGCCTAGCCAGCTCTGCTCCCGTCTGGTTTAAACTCTGACAAAGTTGTAACCCCTCTGAAGGTGGATTTTGTTGGCAGTGGCACACTGCTTTTTGGTATGCATGGGAGAGAGCTCCTGCTACAACAGGAATCATTGCCTGCAGAGAAACACAGACAGCATCGCTGTGTGACATCCCAGGATAATACATTCAGTAGAAACTAGTTTCCCTTTTAAATTAGCACCAGTGCATGCTTTCGTGAAACCCCTGTGATTAGCACCCACCCATCATGTGCTTCAATTTCACTCAACCCAAGAGCAAGGAGACATCGCTTGGTTAGAAATCCTCCTGGCAGCAAGGACTGGTTGGTTTCCAACCTTCCTGGTGGTAGAGAGCACCCTTTCACACACACAACCTTTTATAGATGAAGTTATGCTGCAGAGGAGTTTTTCTTCACTGAGACACTATCTGAAGCAGTGAGCCTGCCTCTTTTAGGGTGCTTGTATGACACTCCTGATAGGTCATTAGGGCTTCCAAAGCGCTTGACTGGGCTGATATGGTATAAATATGTTTCTGTGCGAGGTGTGTGATTTTCTTTGTTTAAATGACCTCAGCACCTTTAAATGCTGTTTTGGTCTCTTTTTCTCTCCCTTGCTGCAGGCAGGGCAGGGGGGCATCTCACTGATTCATTCAGAGAGAAATAAGCTTTAATAGGTGACAGCCAACTACTGCCACAAACACACTTCTGATCTAAAGTCTTCTCCTAGACAAATTTGTACATACAGTTCAAACTGGACACGGAAGAATCAGAAGTTATGTAAGCTGAAAAACCTGCCACCCTGATGAGAGAACATTACACCCCAGTCTGATCATTGCATGAGGTCAGCATCAGACCCTTAGTGACCTGAGCATCCTAGTGAATGCTCCTTTTCAGAATAACTAGCAGATGACCAGGGATCCTGGTTTTCTCTGCCAAAAAAAATTGCAAATTCTCTAGTAAACCCCCCAAAATCCGTTATTAAAATTAACCCCCCCTTGCAGCCACCCCTGGCTCTGCTGATGCCCCTCATTCACCCCCAATGCCTCCTGCAGCTCTGCTGGTGCCCCTCACTTGCCACCAAAGCCATCCCAACCCTGCTAGTGTCCCTCATTGCCCCCACAACAGCCCTCCACTCTACTCATGCCTCTTGCCCCCACCCACAGCCCCTGCCCCCCAGCCCTGCTGGAGGGTGTCCCTAGCTGCCAGGGCTGTGGGTCCAGGGACCCAAGTCTGCAGCTCCCTGCCCCCAACATCAGGCAGCTGCAGCAGAAGCAGCATGGACCTGGTTCCCCCACTGCTCTGCCTGCTCAGGTGGGGGTGGGGTTGTCTCCTGGCTCCCCCCAGCCCTGTCATTGTCCCCAGCCATGACCTGCAACCCCTCAGCCCTGCCAGAGGGCCCCCCCAGCTCCCTGCAAGCCCCACTTACCTCAGGCTCCAGAAGTGAAGAGTAAAGCTGAGCTGAGTGGGGCTGTGGCTGACTGAGAGCCTCAGGCCCCACTGTTACCCTCCCCTTTCCCCTCCCGGCAGGGCTAGGGGTTCCCTGCCCTGTTTGCAAACAGCTCATGCAGGCTGGAGCTCAACCATCCTGCAGAACTGTTTGCAAAAGCAGGGAATCCATGGTTTATTTGCTAAAAGGAGAAATCCATGTTTTCTCTGATAAAAAGGGGAAATCCATGGTTTTCTCTGTTTTTTCCATGGGAGATGGAAAACCAGGATCCCTGCAGATGACATGCAGCTTTTGCCACTTCTTTTTAGATGGGGCAATTCTTAAACAGAAAGGACACATACCTGGCTTGGGCAGGAACAGGTATAAAGTAGATAATGGCATGGCTGTAGAACATTGCAAGAAATGTATTTTGATGCAGCTCTTGCAAAAGTCGGTCACCAGTAGCTGAAAGAAGTCACTGCTACAATAGTGAACTTGTTCCTTTCTTAGCTTTACAGAAGGAAAAATCACTTGACAGCCACCAGCTTACAGCAGCAGCCCTGGGATTCCCCACCAGAGGTGGTGATCTGGTATAATGCGGGAGGACTGCTCCAAATCTTGAGGTGCATTACTTATGTTGAGATGCTGAGGGCGCCTTGGTGCCTGCTGGGCCCCCAAGGACTTGCCAGTGGAGAGGATGGCAAGTCCCTCCACCCAGCTCTGGGTATGTACTGTACATGAACACAACTCTGGTGGGGAAAGGGGGATAGGAAAAAAAGGGGGTAGAAAATATAAGCTTAAGCTAAAGGTGAGACTAAATTATGTGGATATTAAAGAGTCCGTGCCTTGAGGAAACTTGACTTCAGTGGAGTGACAAGAATTGAATCGCCCTCTTTGTGAGGTATTAAGTAAATGTAGTTTTTAGTCAAGCCAGGCTCTGCTAAAAAAAGCAGGCTGTAAGTGGTTCATCCATTGCTTTTGGGTTGTTTTTCTTTTCCTAGCTCCTTTGCTACACACACTTTGTCAGCTCCTGTTTTCTGAGTCCCTGCTCAATAGCAGTTTTCAAAGCAGTGCTCAGGCAATCGTCCTGTAAGCAGTGAGCCAGTGTGACGTTGCTTAGAAGCACATCCACAATTTATCTCTTTTGCAACAGTGCCCTTAGGAAAATTCAATTGCATTGTGAGTGCAACATTACAGTAGTGCTGGAGCAGAGGTCACAGACCCGTCAGTGAAGGGTAGCTCCGTAGTGTCACAAATTGTCACAATCATTTCACATATCCTCTTCAGCCTACCCTAGGTAAGGAGAATTCTCCCAACCCCTCATCCTCTTTTTTCTTCTTGGAAGACAAGTAGTATTTTGCTCTTACTGCACAAGGAGGAAGATAAAATTTCCAACAATGTCTCACTAATAGCATTTCTTGCTGTACTATGGCTCCCACAGAACCCGTTTCACTTAATATAGTGATCATGTGGATTTCCTGCCTGCGGGGACTTGTGTTTGCTCCAGTTCTGTTTAAATAAGCACTTTATTAAGAGATCAGTACCAACCACATGAAAATTACTGTGATTATGACATCCCCAGTATTCATCATTCTTAGTGTGTGTTACAGAAGCACTGGGAGGCACTAGCCAAACTGAAGACCCCATAATGTGAGCTTTTGTCCAAACCCAGCTTTCCTGAGTCCCAGTCCAATATATTAACCATGGGACTTCCTTTCCTTGGGGAAATATTCTGCGACTAACTTTGCAACTTATTTGCAGACTGATCACAAGGCTCCGATTTCACCTCTTGGATGCTCAGATCTCACAGTGAATGAATGTGCAAGAAAGAGACAGGTAGGAAGACAATGCAATGCTGGGAACTGTGTGCTAACCTGGAATTGCCTCAGCAAATACAGCAGAGCAACGCTGCACAGTCAGTGACCCACAACTGCACAGTTATAAAAATTCCTGCAGTCTAATTGGTGGGAGGGGGTGATTTGCATAATAATTGCACTCATGTCTCAGTCACCCTACAGAATGGAGATCCTTGTACTATGATTGGCTGAAAGGGCAGGGATTTGCATAACAACTGCAAGGTTATTTTTTAATAACTGTAGAACATGCTTGTCTCGTTTATTCCTTGAGGTGAGACAAGCCGAGGCTAGGACCACCGCATTTCAACACCACCCCACTTGCTTCTATTAGGAGACTCTGCTTTCTGAGGAGGAAGCGAGAGAAGGAAAGATTATTCAAATCTGGGGGGTGGGGAGGAAGGAGTGGGGGTGCAGGGATGAGAGAAGGACAGGATTGTGTAATGGGAGAGCACATTTCAGCTTTGGGTGAGTTTATCTTGTCAAAAAATGTGCTTTTGTTCTGGTTACTTCAGCTAAGACAGGGTGAAGCCCTGAGGGAGACCTGAGGTTGAACCTGAGCTTCTACCATCTTCCTGCTAGTTCAAGTTAAGTCAGCCGACTTTGGTTAGAAAAGACCTTTCTGTAGTGCAGACATACCCAGAGTGCTAATAACTTGAGGGCATGCCTTGCTCATTTCATAATAATAGCATCCTGGGCTGCTGTTCACCCCAGCCATCCCCTTCTGAGTTTTCTTGATACCTAATATTGTCACTGTCTCATAAAGAGGGAACATCCTCTAGTTATCAATCATTTCAACCCTAAACATCAATAAACAAAAGGAACAGATTTACAGCATAGCCAGTGAACTATTCATTCGTTTTCTCAGTGTATTTATTTACTACTCACCAGAAAAGCAGAAATACATCCCATTATGCTGCAGAGAACCACGGGCAGATGAAGATAGGATGCAGTTGCTACCCTTCAATTAATATACAGTCAAATTTAGACAGGTAAGATACATGAACTCTAAATCAGAAATGTCTATAGCAGTGGGCATATGTCATTAATATTCCTCGGAGTGAGACATTTTGAAATCTTTATTTCAAAGAAGGTATCTGAGTGATACCTTCAGTCGGTCTAAGTCTGTGTAATTCCACTTCAGGGAGGGATACCTTTTTGGCATTATCTGAAGATGTGACCCAGATATCTCAAAAAATGGCCAAATTCTAAAGTCTTTAATTAGTTCATGTTCAGTTGTTATTTTTTCTTTTCCATATGTATGTCACATGTGCTCTCCCTTCAAATTAAATATGCAGTGGAGCTCAGTGACACTTGTAGAGCATCTCTGAAAATGGAAAGGGTCTTTTTATTGCCCAGTTAAAGTGAGAAAGTTTCTCAGATACAGAGTGAAGCCTGCATATGGGGCAGTGATACGGATACATTATAGAGTGGACAATGCCACGTTTGCCTACAGTGGGGCTCTTACACACCCCCCTGAAGCCTGCACTGTTGGCTGCTGCTGGAGACAGGGTACTAGGTTAGAAGGATCCACTGTGGCAAGTCCTGCACTGGGGGAACCTCAAACAAGAGGCAGGCATTTTATTAGGTGCTACACAGGTGTTTCTAACTACACGAGGTGGACTATTTCTTAGCTTTTGCCACCATTTCTAGCAAAATTTTGCAGGAAAGATGATCCCATGTGCATACTGCTAGTCAGAGGGAGAGCTTTGTGTAGATCATTCTCATTTCAGGAGGTGAGAGGGTTTGGCTTTGGGAAAAGCTGAGTGCTGAGAGGATGGCTTGGCCCAGAGAGCTCACCAGATTCCCACATTCATCAGGAAAACTGGAATTAAATGCAGTGCACAGTAATAAAGGCAATATAGGAAAATGTCAGTACTGTGAATCATGGGGAGCAAATGTTCCCCTTTATCCTACACTTCAAGGACCTGCAAGGCCCCTTATGCAGCAGAACTGCCACTGTTCCCCGGTCTGAAGGGGAGCACAGGCTACACAGAAGCTGCCACAGGGACTCTGCACCAACTCCAGTCTTCCCTACAGTAAAAGGAATGGGTTTCTGCCTTTAACTCTGTAACCCTTCCCAAGGCAACAGAACCCACTGTAGCCTGACTGCATATCGATGCTCCAGGCTGCAGCAAGCATTTGCCTCATTGACTCCATGCAGGGCCTGTTTACTCACACTTTTGGTAAGAAGTAAGAAGTGCAGAATTTCTCCTTCTGCTGTCCTTTGAAATGTTCCCATGGGATCTCTACAGCCATTCCCTTCTTTTGCTAATACACTGAGAGAGGTCACAAGTGACTCATAGGGTGCATCTACATGAGATGCCTCACTGTGCATTAGACTAATCTAATGCACAGTAAAGCATCAGTCTACATGTATGCACAGCACAGTATATTAGTCGAATGCTCCTGTTGTTAAATACAGGTACCAGAAAAAAGGTGCATTAACTGATGCGCTGTACAACACATGTAGACACTGACTGGGAGTGAATCGCTCATGGTCAGTGTAGGCAACAGGGGACTACAGGGAGCGGGGAGAGCTGTTCTGGCTCAGTGGGACCTTTCTGCCAGCCACACAGAGATTGGGACAGGTCCCGGTCTCCAAGGGGCAGGGAGGCAACTGCCCAGACAGCTTCCCCCCGTTCCCTACTGGGGCCAGCCCAATCTCCCCCTCCTTCCCTCCCTCCCCCCGGCTGAAACAGAGCCATCCACGGAGCCAGGACAGCTCCCCCCTACCTTCTAGAGCTGGGGGCTAAGCCGCCATGCCCCCTGCCAGCCCTGGGCAGGCACCTGGGGGGACTTGGAGTTCCCCCTGGCTGCTGCAGGGGGTCAGAGTAGGGCAGGAACAGCCCTGGACTGGGGTGCTCCTATCAGGCTCAATTTACTCCTGCTGGGGGCACACGTAGATGTGCACCAGGGACCGCTTTAATGAGCAGAAAATTCAGTTGCATTAATTGCACATGTAGATGCACCCATAGAAGCCTAACCTTGAGTTTAGCTTCATCTCGAAGGGGAACTGATTTCCAGCTATTTCTTTGTTTCTTTTCTTAGAGATGCTCACTCCATACACAAAGTGCGCTAGTGCTCTGGGATCTAAACTGCTGTTGTTAATGCAGCTCAAAACATCTTGGCCCTTCTTGATCAAAGTACATCAACATTTGTAACACCACTGCCAGATAGTTTGGGGAACCAGACCCATATGCATAATTTACTCTGCTCCTCATTGGCATTTTGATGAACAACATTGCCCCCTGGCGTAAATTGCCCATAAGTCGGAAAGCAAAATGGTCAGTGCATTCATCCAACTGCCTATTTTGGGATCACTGGGAACAAATCACTCTCTGCTCATGAACAGCCTCAGGTGCTTTCTGTTGGCTACAATGACATCTACTGGTCACAGAGCAGCTAACCACGTCCTTGAGAAACAAGTCCACAAGACTGCCATGAAGCATCCAGCTTTGCTTTTAAAAATAACAAAATCCTCATCTTTGAGCTTTAGCTGACTGCTCTAAGTCAATGGAAGATCAAGATCCAGAAGGGCTCCTCCCTTATAAACAAGCACACTAGTGCCATTGCTTTAAAGCCAAGGAAATCAAGATCTCTTCAGCCGTTGTTATTTTAGAGATTTCAAGTGAAGTCCTGGTCCCATTCAAGGCAAGGATTTTGCCATTGACTTCAACAGAAGGAAGATGTCATCCTTGATTTTAAAGTAAGCCTATGTTTCAAGCCATAACAGAATAACCAAATGCTGCATGCTAGGGGGAATTTCAGTGCATCAAAACAGACACATGATTGACTTGGGCAGCATGTATCAGCACAGCTCCACAGCAGTCAATGGGACTATGCTGATTTGCCCCAGCTGAAGCTGTAGTCTACTATTCTGGCATTTTCTATGTCAAGAGAGTTGCTGCTCTCAAACACTCTTCCAGTCCTGTTTTTCTTTAACCTTCTCTTATTATTCGCACTGGCAGATCATTTTCCAACAGTTCCTAGGCCAGACCCTTCACCTGGAAGATGCATGAGATGATTTAGTTTAAGGGATTACTGTAAGGGACTAGGCAAAGGGCATTCAGTCTGAGTTTTCTCAACTTACACTGGGGGTAAAAATATCTATCAACCTGCCAGGGGTCCTTTGAAACATAACTGGGCATAGGCATGCTGTTGTTGCTGCAACAGGGATGCTGGTAGTAATGCAAACTTGCTAGCCTGGGTACCAGGAGTGGTCCTGCTGGAACAGCATGGAGCTCAGCCTGGGCTAATATACCCTGCTCACTTCAATAGGACTATTGCAGTCTCTGCCAGCGGAGGACTGGGCTGTTCCTCCTGAAGAAACTGAGGAAGGAAATGTGTTTCCATCTGTAATGTCAGCAGCTATTTTTCTGTTTCGCTAACAGAGAAATTATTTTACTAAACTACTAGTCCTGAACTGGAAACGTTCGCTCTTACCTAGCAGTAAATGACATTCCTTCTGTATATTCCTCTTTTGAACGTTCATGTTTCTCAGCTGTAACTGAGATCTTCCTTGCACACTTTCTGTTGCAACAATTTCAGATGGGAAGGAGAAGCCAGTGGCACAGAAGGCTATTTTCATGACAACTGTCCTCAGTTCACTCAGTGTTACACAAGGGCATTTGCTGCCTGAAAGCACATCTAAAATACCCTTCAAGCTTATTGCTGCATGTTGTGCTGAAACCTTTGGCAAAAAAAATTCTTTTATTTTCCTGGAGATCTTTCATGTGCATTCTACTTCACATCTTTTAAAAATATATTTCTCTTACTTTAGAAATATTTTAGGACCAAATTCTGACATGAGAATAGCACAAGGCTGGCTACTTTTTCCAGTTTGTGTCAACATTCGGGTATCATTTCCTCTCATTTCATTTAGTGTGATTTCATACCTCTAAACTCTGAATTTCGCAGGCAATGTTGGGAGATTGGCTTTTTTTTCTCATGGAAGCATGCGATCATTGAAGACAGATACCTGGGCTGTGTCCAGACGAGCATGGATGTTTGTTTCTCCCAGGACAAGTAGCAGTGGCACACCTTGTGCCTCTGCTACTTGTCCCCAGGGAATGCCTGTGCCATGCACACTGTGACACACAGCAGGTTGCCCGGGTAGGGTAGGGGAGGCTGGGGCCAGCAACTGTACTGGGTCCTGGGGGCCTCGTAAGCTGAAGCTGCAGCACTTCTGCAGCTGGGAGCCTAGCTGGCAGCCAGAGCCTGTCCCCAGCCAGCCAGGCTCTGTGTTTGGGCATTGTGCACGCCACCTTTGCCAAAAAAAGCAGGGTTTTTTGACCCCAGGATCTCCTGGGATCAAACCCCCCCCCCCCCAGCTGAAAGGTAGCAGCACAGGGAATGCCTGGATGTCCAGTGCTACAGACGGGTCCACAGCCCCACATACCGCACATTTGCACTTATCTGGATGCGGCCCTAAAGTATATGTCTTTCAGAAATGATAAGACCTAAATCAAAAACCGATGGAAAGGCTGACTTCACTAAGCTTTGGATCAGAGCCCAAATAAAGCCTGTGAGATGCTTTAGGTTAATAGATTTAGCCTGGGGTGCTCAACCTCAATGTCCCCAGCTGTTCAGTGGAGATAATGATATTTACCTACCACATAGGATCATTGTGAATAGTTTTTTAGGCCACTCAGTGGGGGCAAACTCAGGAGCTCTAGGCTTTCAGGCTTGTGCTCTTTCAAATGAACTCCATTGCCTGTAACATTGCAGCCACTGTATTTTGACAAACATCCAAACAATGGAAAAATGTGGCATGCCTATCTTCACCAAGGAGAGGTTGTATAAAATACTGTATTTTCAGAGATGATTTGTGGATTCAAGACCGGAACAATGCCATCAGCTCCTCAATGAATAATTTGCTCAGCTCAGTATGTTAGATTAAAGTCTTAGTAGTTCCTAGGCAGGTAAGCATGGCTTTATCCCTAAGGTTTTGTATGTCTTTGAATGCACAGTATTTATTTCCACCCTATCACTTAACTTAACTGGTTTTTCTTATCACAGGAAAAAGGTTTGCTTTAAAAATTGCATTTACTGATATTAATGCAAAGTAAATATATTTGTGAGATAGGTTAATGTTGTATTTCCTAAGATAAATAAAAGACTACAAAGACTCATGTCCAAAAAATGTATCCTATGAACTGTATCCCTATAATACATGTTCTACTTAATGGTTTTCACTATATTTTATTGCAGGCTGACTCATAAGCACTTCTTACTGCTTTAGGAGGAAGGAAATGGACAGTGGACAAAAATGTAGGCATCTCAAATGAAACCAGCAAACAATGACTTTGCTCAGGCTGTGAAAATGCTCTAATGTGTCACAGTGGAAAGGGACAACTGAAGGTCAAAGTAAAATGTCTCTGGCTATGTTATGAGTTGGTCACTTGAACGTTTCCTTTGGAATCAGTGGTGCTCCTGCTGACACGGCGCTGCAGATGAGAGGATCTGAGGACTGCAGATCAGCCATGGGGAAAGCAGAGACCCTGAGCCTGTCAGCTGACCCCCTTGCCTGTACAGCATGGCACTGAAGTGAGTGGGGCCCCAGCCAGGTGCTTCATATTGCAACTTTAAGGCTTTACTTGAACATTTGCCGGAGTAGCACAACTGGTCTCTGCTGGTACAGTTCTTGCACACGGTGGTTTCTTGTTTGAAGCAAGCAGTTTTTGAATGCAGTAGGTAGAGGGAGCGGCTGATGTTGAGTAATGGGCCAATGCCTACACTACTTCAGGGATGGTGACACTTCTGTGGGTGTCCTTATCCATGTTGAATTGGGAAGGTGAAGGAGTGAGGTCAGCCAGGCTATAGACCTAGTTACAGTGAGATAGATAATCTTCCCAACAACCAAAGCTTACTTTGATCCTGTAGCCTGAATGGGACTGGACTGCACTTTAACTACCCTAAACTGACTGAAGCCTCGAAGACAAGCCTCAGCTGGTGTCAGTCAGCATAGCTCAGTTGAAATCCATGGAGCCCTAACAATATGCTGTCAGGGTTTTGCATCTTTGGCTTTTAAAACCTGTGGGGACTCAATTGAAAAAAAGAGTTTGCCCCTGTCTATAGGACAAGGTGGATCTATGTTTTAACTCTGATTTACCTCACCATTGTAACTGGTGGTAGGTGGAAGGCATGCTCTGGGGCACCTCTCCCCTGGCCCAGTGAGGGCTCCCAGCTGTGGGCAGTGCAGAAGCTCTGTGACTCCTTCACACTGTGTGCTGGGCCCTTGCTGCCTCAGCTTCTGGAGCACCTGGACACGAGTATACACTGTCTCCACTTTGACTAGGGATAGAAGTTATGCATAAACTGGTTTAAGTGATCAGAAACTGGTTTAAACCTGTAACAGAACCAGTGTACATAAACCAGTTTCAAAATGGCTGAAACTGGTTTAAGATAAACCTGGTTGAATGTAGTATCAGACTTAACTGATTTGGGTCAAACCAGTTTATGAAACTTCCATCCCAGGCCCCTTCCTGATTCAAGTTAAATTACAGTCCCCCAGCATCCCAGCATGCTTTCCAGCCTTGAGCCGGGCTATACTGTCTGCTCCAGAGAACAGGGCTAGCCTTGACCCTCTGCTGCCTAGCTGGACCAGTGAGAGCTGGCTGACAAGGGGGTGGAGGGGCAAGCCTGGCTGGGGATCCCACCTAGTCTACAGGGGGACTTTTCCCTTGGCGAACCCCAGCTGGGGTCTGGGGCATTAAACTTACTGCTGGTGGCAACTTTGGACTACAAATCCCAGAGGCACCTGGAAGCAGGAAGAAGAAGTGATTAGCACACTGCAGAGTGCTGCTGCTGTAAATCTGGACTGCAAATCCCAGAGACCTTAGGGGTAGAAGGAAGAGAAAGTGGACACACAGCCAGAGTCATGCTCTAGTGCCCCCACCACCCCTGTATCTGGCCTGAGCCACTGCAGGCAGCTGCATTTCCTGAAACAAAAGTGAATGTCTCTTCACTTCTGTTTCAGTTTAATCTGCAAAGGCTGAATTGATTCAGTCTGAAGCTTTTTGACTGTCTGTACCTAGCCATTGTGGACTCCAGGCGGCTAGCTGAATGGAGGGAGGTTCCTAGTCCTGCAGCAGTTGTTTGTGGAGGCGCCAGGCACCAAGAAGGGCAAGTTTGTTTATTCACTGAAGAAATTATTGTAAATCAAACCTAGAAAAGTGGGTTTCTCATGTCCTGCATCCCACTCCTTCCTGACCAGCTGCTGTTATGTGTGGCCTACTGGGTGCTTGTAATTTTTCTTGAAGGATTTGGGGGAAAAAATGGTTTTTCTGGTTAACTTTAAAGTCAAAAGGTGACTCCGAGGCCACCTGACATTAATAAGAGTGAAGGATCCTCCGTGTTTTCTGTCTCCCTGCTCTAAGCCTTGTGTCAAAATTTACAGGAGAGAAACCTTTGTTCTTCTCAGCTGCTTGCAGCGAGGCCTTTCTGCATCTTGTTTTCCTGTCCAGTCTAATGTTTAAGAGGAAGGAATTAAAAACCTTTTCACCCCACAGCAGTTAACTTCAGAAATATTAATAAAACTCTACAGAATCATAATAGCTGCTCTGCACACCCAAACCAGAAGTTCTCTTACTAATACATTGATAATGTGTGCCTGCCTTTCACAAATCCCTTTGGATGCATTGTGGACCTGCTCATGCCCTCTCTTCATACCCCAAATGCCTATTCATTTTAGCTGGAATACAGGATTATATCCTGTATACCTTGCAAGCGTAGGGCGTTGTGTCTGCCTTACTTTCCTTGGGGCATAAACAAGTTGACAGTAACCTGTAAACTGCCATCTAAATGTCTGATTCTGCAAATGTTTATGCATTTTGTTAACTGAGTGGCACTGGCTATCACCTTTCCAGAACCTGGCTTTACTTCATAAAAGTATTGAAGATTAACATTTTCACCATGTAGAGGCATCCAGATAGATCTTTTTACTGCAAATACTGACACAGATGCTGCAAACTCTTATAAACGTGCCTGATTTCATGCACCTGCTCAAACTGACCGATTTCAGTGGGAACGCATGTAAAGTGACACGTATGCAAAACTGTGCGCGTGTCCCGAGCCTGCACTTGTACCCATGTGAAACCTTTTGGGGGTGACCTAGGCTTAAACTTTCTTTTGTTGTGGTGTCTTGCAGTCTTTCTAAAGTACTTCTTTTTCTTTTCCTTGTGTAGCACCAAAAGGGATGCGCTCTCCAGGTAAAACAAAGAGACTGTTTTGTTGCACTACTTACATTTTTCCCACACTGGTGAAAAGGAGTCAAGGGTTATTGTATCAACTGTAAATATTTCTGTGGTGAGAAATCAGCACTGTCCTGTTACAGCCTGTTCTGGTGACCCGCCATCATTTTGCTTTACCAGAATTGTGGATCATGACAAACAACGCTGAGAAAAAGTTTAAAAATAGCCCGCTTCTGGTTTTACAGAGTGAACCCACGGAAGGCAATCGAATGGCTTCATCTAATGGTATTGATCAGAGAAAAAATCAAGGAAGAAGGCAAGGGAAACAATTAAAGATATTGAAATATAACCACAAAATAGCAGACGAAACAAACTGCAATAGAACTTAAGAGAAGAGGTGACCAAATAATGTATTATTAGGTTGGTAGCCATACTGGGGAAAGTTGGTTTCGGATAGGGCCCAAACGGAAATAAATTTCTAAAACCAAAAAAACATTTTTTTTTGAGCTATATAAAATGCTTTAACCTAAAGCAAACTGTTTTGTTTCATTCTCACATGTTTTCAGTGCTCCTCATACAATGAAATGCAGATCTGTTTCAATTGTTTTGGAAATGGGAGCATCAAAGCAAAAGGCTTCTTTCTATCTCTTCCAGAAGCATATTCTTTTTTTGTGTTGTTGTTGGATACTACCAACACTGTTTACCAAATTCAGCCCAAATTTACAAATATTTTTGGTTAGCTCAATGCTGCACTGCATTAATCTTTTAATTTTTTTTTTTGCTACCCCTATTTAGGATGTACTAGGGGTGAAGAAGCGCTGGGGGCTCCAAAACATGAAAAGGTGTTGGAGGCTAAATGCAGTACAGCCTTATTATAAAGAACCCTGTTTATAGCAACCCCTCCTTTTTTAACCACCCCAACAGCAAGAACCAAGTGTTTTCATGATTATGATACAGCAAAATGATTAATCCATTTTATAGGAAACACTCTCTTTTAATTTAACTTTTCTCCCTGTCCTAAGGGTGTGTGGGGGTAGGGGGGTTGTTAAAATGAGGTTGCACCAAATATTAATGCAATATATTAATATCAGATGGTAACTGTTTAGTTCTTCACTTCTCCATAAACTTCCCTGGCCAAGTCACTTTGCTTTATTTCTCCTAAGTAAACCTCTCTGCTTCATATGGGTGTCCTGAGGGTAGATATACTGAGACTGAGGCCCTGAGATGCTGTGACAACAGGACCACACAAATACCATGGATGGGTCAGTATGCACTTTTTAAACTGACCTTTGCTTACCGTCTGTCCAAGGGAAAGCCTGCTGAGGGGCTTGTATGGTGCTGAGCTAGGCTACTGGCCCAGTTCTGTGACTAGGAGCCCCTGGTAAGGATAAGCAATGCTTTTTGGCTGTCGAAATTCCCTTTAATAATTATAACTGGCTATAAAGGGCCAGATCCTCTTCTCCTTCATGTTGGAGAAAACCCAGAGTTACTCTATTAACTGCCCTAAAGTATTTCAGATTGACATGGCAGTGTCCAATCTGGCAGGGCCCAGAAGTTACTTCAGTGTACTTTACTGCTTCCTGCCCTAAGCTATTATAGCTATGCGCTGCTGAACAGCTGTTACGCTCTACTCCAGGGGTGATTCATGAGTAAAGTGATGCATGACTCTCTTGCGTCCCTCACAATCAGCAGTTCAGGGTTTGAGGCTTACTTAGCTAAGGCTCATAAGGGGAAGTAAGATCTTTTGGATAAAGATCAGTTATATGTTTAAAAAAAGTCAATTATGTTCAGAACAGCAGTTGTCAAATGTGAACTAGAAACTTCCAGGAAATATGCACTTTCTGTCAAAACCTGCACGCGTGGCAGAAACATTTCAACCTTTGCTAAAGTACCTTGACTAGGTTGTGAACAATCTAAATGGATAAATCTGATCCCCAGTCTTTTCAAGTGAACCATGCTGTTTGAACAGAGGCAAAACATCCAGCTTTGGAGTGGTTAACTGGTGGCACGCCTGCTAGGCCCTGCAGCCTGAGTGCCCCGAGCTCCCGTTCTTCTGTAGGGGTTAGCTCCAAAGCCCGTCTGGAATACACTGTTCCACCTAACAGTGATCTGGTGCAGAAGGGGTCTGAAGTTGCCGTGACTGATACCCAGAGTTGGGCAGGCCCCTAACTGTGGTGAAATCATTAGCAGAAAGCAACTTTTGCCCCACTTTTCCCACCACACCAGTATTCGATGTGGCATGGAGCAGCAGAATCAGGCCATAGGAATGTACAGTACAAGCAGTAACTTTGAAATGGAAAAGTAATGTTCAGTGTAAATTGGGTGTTTGAGCCAGGAATGGTGTTAAATAATTGTTTTTTAATGGGTCCCTTTAGAGGGTTCCATGATCGCCGTGAATATACACAACCCAATCTGGGGTGGTAGAGGTAGCCTAAGAGAAAAGTAAGGAAATCTCCCTCATAAAAAGACCAATTTTTGGCTGGTTGACTACAAGCAGAGATTTGGAACTGTAATGTTCTGACATCATAAATTAGGAGGATTTTCATGCCAGGCAAACACTTAAGTTGTCACTATGGGCATTAAATAACACTTATACAATGTAAATGCTGATCATAAAATGGGGAAACATCTGGCTGGCATCAGCATTCCCTAACAGGGGAAGTAGGGTACCTGGATAGGTCTTTTTAGGAAAAATAAGCTAAACTAAAAACTGCTCAACCCCCCCTCATTCATCTTGGTTAAAAAAAAAAAATTCCCATAAGGCTATAGCTACTAGCGCTGTCATCACTAGTAATGTAGCTGGGAGAAGACATGTGGCTAGGAAAGCACAAGCAGTAATGCAATTGGGAGAGATGGCCAAGTGAGAAGGTACGTCAGAGGTTACTTGGTGCTGTAGGAGCAGAGCTGTTGTTTGTGTCTAATCATTTTGTGAATTATGTTTCTGCTCTGCAAGCAAATCTTGGGTTTGTTTCGTTTTTTCCTTCTGTTTTGCTTCTGTTGACTTCTATGGTGCAAGATCCTGGGCAAAATTAACCCCCTTGTTGTTACAAATTACACTCTTAAAGCCATGTGCAGTTTGCTCTAGGCTGAGGCAATGATCACGCAGAGCAAGTATTCAAAGTCAGATACAGAATCTTTATTTGCTCAAGTGAGGTGCTCCGGAGAGGGACCCCGCCTACTATTTATAATACTTTTTTATACTTTCTAAGTGCATAAGCGTTAGTTCGTGATTAGCTCATGCTTGTAAAAATACCCAATCATCTATTAACTAAATCACTATTCTGTCCAATCAAGTGGCACTGTGGGTGTGAACACAGAAGTTTAACTCTCATGAATTACATGCTCCCTATATTTTGTCTCAAGATGTTTCTTTATCTAACAAAAACAAATCATGCCCGACTTTCAAGGTTCTCTTGTTGATGAGACTCCCTGGTTGACTGGATTCAGCTAGTTTCGTATCTTATCAGTAACCCTCACACAGTACCCCTTTTCCCTCCACGCTGTCTTGTAAGTGCTGTGTCCGCTTTTATGAAATGGAGGTGAAAGGACAAAGAAATGGCCTCACTTTTAGCATTACAAAGCCTTGCTTTAACCCTACAAGATTCATATACAACATTGTAGAGGTTACACTTTACAATGCAACAAGTGATGCACTTAATTGTGGGGCATAAGTGATAGATGGGTCATTTGCTGGCTCTGCACAGAGGCTCCTTTCACCCTTAGGAACATGTTCCACCAAATAGTTTATCCACAGAAAGTTTTGGGGGCCACTCTTGGAAATCTTTAGGTTTACTTAGGGGAGTAAGTAAACCTACTTACTTACTATGTGCCAACTTAAATTGGTGGAGCTTAATTACCTGAGTAAAATTACCCTCCTTTTGTTAAGTATTTTTAAAATCTCAGGCTGAATGCAATGAAAAATTAGTTTTGATCAGAGAGGTGACATGGGGTTAACTGCATGTTAATAGGTGGATATAACTATTAGAATTTGGTCTGTGCTATAAGTTCTGGGCATTAAAGCTGAAGCATTCTCTGATATTTGTACCTTACAGAAATGGCTTGGAGCTGAAGTCTTGTTCAGCAGCCCCTTCCTGCTTGACATGGCACAAACACAGCATTGAAGGATGCTCCCTGCCTCAAAGAGCTTACACGCTAAATGTAAGAGAACAGACAACAGAGTACAGGAAACGTCGATACAAGACTGCTTAACATGAAGGAGGCTGGTTTCAGCATGCCAGTAGCCTATTGTTGCCAAAGCATCACAGCTCCAAGTTTTAAGGAACAGTTGAAAGGGAGCATGCCTATCCCAAGTAGGAGGGGCAGCCTGAGAAAGAATGAAGGTGACTTGTTTG
>NW_017728927.1:1986665-1987458 GCF_001723895.1 Crocodylus porosus | reverse complement strand
AGTACTGCATCCAGTTTTGGGCGCCACACTTCAAGAGGGATGTGGATAACCTGGAGAGGGTCCAGAGAAGGGCCACTCATATGGTTAAGGGCTTGCAAGCCAAGCCCTACAAGAAGAGACCAGGGCACTTGGACCTCTTCAGCCTCCGCAAGAGAAAGTTGAGAGGCGACCTTGTGGCTGCCTATAAATTCATCATGGGGGCGCAGAAGAGGTGCTTGCAGATGCAATTATTGGGTTATAATGCTTCTAATTCTCTGCTTCTCCCTTTCCCCCTTCAAAATGCCCTGACAGGAAATTTGCTCAGTAGAACGCTTACAAAAGACAAATGCGAAAGAGGTGAACATGGCAAAGCTAATTAGTTAGGGGTTTTTTTTTTTAAATGGCTTATTTTGGCTTTCCTAGTCTTCATGCAATTTGTTTTGTAAATACAAAGACTGTATTCATTAGATCACTGAGAAAAAGCAAAAAGGACTCAGCGTGCAAATAGCAGGCTGACAGGGAAGCTTTGCTTTGGTGCAGAGCTCGGTGAATATTGCATAGCATTTTATTTTATTTTATTTCTGGGTGAGGGCTCAGTCCATCCATGTGCAAAATATTGCGATTGACAGTGGAGGCATCCATGTGTCTCAAGCCATGTGCCTGAGGTGACTATGGTTATGTAAGGGCTCTTCTGACATGACCAATTACATAAAATAATGATACTTAGAAGCGAAAGATTATGTCTCTCGCCATATTAGTTTGCCTGATGTGTGTGGAGCAGTGTAGCCCAGGCTACAGTAAGTGGTGGTAACAG
>NW_017728927.1:1979759-1985950 GCF_001723895.1 Crocodylus porosus | reverse complement strand
GGGGGTCACCTGCAGGAACTAGAATGAATCCCAGTTTGCTGTGTGTAGGTCAGGGGATCTGGTGGTTGAGGAGAGACTTCTGTTCTAAAGAAGAGCAGATATAGAAGCTATGCCAGCAAAGCAGCTTTGCTTTCTGAATCCTGACCAATACAGTAATGCAGTCTGTAATGCAGCAAACAGTACATGTTAACCAGTGTTGAGTTTCTTCCAATAGATGGTGCTATAATGCAGGCAAAAGCTGGTAAATATGTTCATGGTGCAAAGGCCGTAGGATAGCTTTTTCTTGGAGTGGCATTTTTCACTTTTTCTTGGAGTGAACAGCCATGTGTGTGTTCCCCTTGCTTTACTGTTTGACCTGCCAAAAGTCATTTGAGTGCCATGGACTGGAAAACATTACATGGACCAAAACTCCAGGGCAGATGTTCCATGCTGTTTGCACTAGTGCAGTTAGTTAATCTAATGAACCTGCACTTGCACCTTAGATGTGACCAGGTTCAACAATGGACAGGAGGGGAGAGTTTGGCTCCAGGCCAGTTGCTGCTGTCACACTTGTCTTGTGCAGCTGCACTTCAAGCGCTGAAGAGCACGGCATTATTTCTGGCTGCATCTCCTTGTCTAACATAATCTGGAAGGGACTGATATGAGTAGTGGAAAAGAGAAATGGGTTAGCAGTCCAGCTCATAAACTGTCTATCCACCTGCTACACTAACAAGATCAAGGACCCCAGCTGGATCTTCTAGCCCATTATTTCTGTCACAATGCACTCCACATTGCATCATCTAGTTAAACTTCCTCCTAAGTGAGGCATACAGCATTTTTCTCATTGGCTCTGGATGCCCATTATGCCTCCTCTGCCCTTGGCTGAAACTGTTGTCATTATTGGAATCCATTCTTCCTTTGGGTTTGGGGTGGGAGTTCCTTTCATGTGCTGAGCCTGAAGGATCACCATGTTTTTTCCAAGGTGCTCTTATCCCTTTCTAACCTGGGAATAGCAGTCCCTTTATGTTGTTCTATCAGTCGGTAGTTATGCTGGTAATATAAACAGCGAATACAAGGAGGATCTGAATATTTCAACCCAGATGGCCACTAGATAATAGAACAGAAGCTATGATATCACAGGAGTCTCAGTGGGATAGCCTGCTACCTGGAGACCTCTCTTACCCCAGTTCCCTTTGCAGGCTGCCGTCAAATATTTTAGTCACCCAGAATCCTTTCTGCTTGTGGCCATCACTTCTGCTCGTTGCTTTGCATATTCCAGGGGGGGCTAGCACACAGAGCCGGTGTCTGCTCTAAAAAGAAACATCCTACTCAGACATGCAAAGACGGGTTTCCTCTGTGGCAGGAAACAAGTCATTTCACTTCCATGAAAACACTGCAGCTCTCACACATCACCTCCTTCCCTGGTATAAGAGCTTAAACCCTCCTGGGCCCTGCAAGTTCTCACTGCCAAAAAAAAAAAAAGGGGAAAAAAAAAAAGCCTGAACCGCATTAGACTATCATTGGAAAATTACCGAACCACTGCAGCAAATAGGGACTTTGGCCACAACAATTCCTTTGTTTTTTCACTTGACACCTTCCCCCTGCCTCCTACCTCTTGGACTTGTTGGACTGAGTCTGAGTAAATCCAGTGCTTACAAACCTCTTCATCCACAAGAAACTACAAGTAGTTGGGGAATAAGGGTAAAATCATTAAAACCTGCAATTTGGTCACTAAGACTGGAAATGCAGTGAAGGGCCTGGACACTCGAAACACTTAAACGGGTATAATTTACATTGGGGTTTGGAGCAAACAGATGCCCAGCTCTCTTTGCACCTCCCATCTAGGTGTCCAGGAAGCAGGTAATAGTCTAGTCCAGTGGCGCCCAACCTTTCTGGGCTCCAGGGAAGATGAGCGAGTGATTTGGGGTTGGTCCATGAGCTGGATCTGATGTACGGCATCAGTCTGTGGGCCTGATACAGTACGCAGGTATATGTGGTCCAAGACCTATGTGTGCCACATGCGTGCCAGATTGGGTATGCTAGCCTGGCCCCATGAACTGGCTGGATCCTGGCCTGGGCCCAGTATTTATTTATTTATTTATTTAATACTCATTTTAAAAAAAGGAAATGCAGTTCTCAATTCCAGTTTTATAGATGGAGAAACAGACATGCAAGGATTGAAGTGACTTGCCTGAATTCACCCAGCAGGAGAGTGTTACAGTGGGGGATAATCTAGGTCTGCCAAGCCCCAGTTTAGCGTTCTGCTCACCAGGTCACCTTGGGGCCCTGACCAGTGCCTGTATTGCTCTCCAAATAAGGCAGGTAATTTTCATCATTCTTATTTATTGGATTAACTGGGGAACAAAGTTCTCATATCCTCAGTTCAATGCCCTGTTCAATTGATCATACTGGCACTGATTGAAGAGAGCTAAGTCTTGGACACCCAGTTCATTTACACTGGTGCAGTTAGCCTTAATACCTGCATTAAAAAGTGTAGGGAAGGGACCTGAACACATAATGTACAGCCTTATGCCAGTGTAATTTCATCTGTTATAGAATTATAGTGGGAAAAGGCAGTGGTACTACATCTTTGTAAGGGCAGTATGTATCCAAAGTATATCCCAAGATAGCTGCTTCTCTAGGCCAGTGGTGTTCAACCTCTGGCCCAAGGGCCAGATCTGGCCAACTGAACCAAGTCACCCAAGTCACAGGATAGATTTGGTGGCAGGAGAGCAGTAGCAATTAATACTGCCGCTCTTCCTCCACTACTATATTTCCAATTGGGATTGACACTTGCATTTCCTTTAAAAGAAAAGAAAACAAAAAAGAGTATTTTATATAAACACACATGGAGCAACCTGTATGCCATAGGTGACTTGGCCCCAATGAAGCCCATTCCCATGCCAGGCTTAGTGGTGCCAGTTGTAGGAGGTGTAGTAGTTCCAGAGGCTGGACGAGGGTACTGCTTGGCAACAGTAACTTCTGGATGCAGGCTTTCAGGCAGGTACTTGTAGAACAAATGAACTGGGGAAAATGAATGCTATTTTTTAAAGAAAGGTTTCAGAACTCACTGAATAAGGGCTGCTTTGCTTATGAGTTTTACAGCAAAGAGATATTGGAGATTCTGGTACACGTCACCCTGCAGCTTTGCAGCAGGCTTTGCTAACTTGCAGTGAAACCACTGATGCCAGTGGTAGTGGGGCTCTGGGCTGAGGGCTGGGGAAGCAGGACCGTGAGAGTTGGGCTAGCACCATCTACTGGCATAGTACTTGAGGAGCTTTTTCACTTAATCTGTGATGGGAAGAGTGTTTGCAACCAGGGTGTGGAGTGGACGTTTATTGTGCTCTGAAGGATAGTGCACGTTTTCAAGATTGAAACTAAACAGCAGTATCCTTGGTAAGATGGTGCAGTCTTGTGAGTTAGCGATTAGCATTCACATTTTATTATACTAAGTGCATGGTCTGGCTGGCCACAAAGCACGGTCCCACTGCTGTGTTTCAGGGGAGTAGATTTTTTGTGCTAGTGACAGCTATGTCCCTTGCTGTGAGAATGCACATGGGAACTACCTGTGACCTGGAGGGATCTTGTCCAAGGCCTTGCTGAACCACGCTGTGGTGCATAGCAAAGCATTAGGAAGTACAAGGTGAGACCCTACTACTTTCTTCCATGGCAGATCAGAGGGCTGGGCATCTGTGTGGGACTGACTATCCCTCTGTCTCTGAGTTATACCCTGATGTTGCCTGGGGGAGTTGCTCTCCTGTTAGTGAGGTTTGATTTCTGAAGACAAGAGGGGTTCTCCTGTGGACTTGGCCCAGATCCACCATTGCCAAAACCCTGATGCAGAAGGGCACTGGGGGAAAGAAGGGAGGGCTGCCTGCTCCCTTCCCTGTAGTCAGCTGCTTCTGTGCACTGTGCACTGGACAGCAGAGGCATTGTGTGCGAGTCAGAGCAAATCCCATGAGTCTGATGGGGTCTAGAGAGGTCGGCCAAAGGAGCAGTGTAGATGACTGGTTACCACAGACAGCATGTGACATTAAATTAAAAAAATAAAAACCTGTCTAGGGAATAGGTGTGACTGATCCCTGGGGTATATTTTTGTTCCTGTGGTCTGCTCTTACTATGGTCCTAGATGATGGTGAAACCAGACCTCATATTTATGAAGAGAAGACTGTACTTATTGGATGGAGCTGTAGTACTGTTGGAAGGGGGTATGGCCTGGCCTTGGGCAGCGCCGTGTTCATTGCCTAGTACAGAGCTGTCCAGCTTCTGAGTGGCTGGAGGCCCTGTTCCCCCCAAGCGATGGGGGCACCTGGGCTGTGCCAGCCCACTCTGCCTCCAGAGGCAAAGGCAGGCAGTAGATGCTGGAGGAAGGAGTGGGAGCCCAGAGCCGCTGGAGGGAGCAGCAGGGAAGTGATGGGGGAGTGATGCTCAGACCAAGAATTTGGTTAACCCTTGTGGGTCAAGTGTGGTCCACGGGCCACCAGTTGGACAGCCCTGGCTTTGGGCATTAGCCCAGACTCCAGGTGGAGTTTGCTACTGGGCTGACTGCTGCATTCCTCTGTGACATCCACTTGCAGTGTTTCATAGTCAGTAGGGTCGGAAGGGACCTGAGCAGATCATCAAGTCTGATCCCCTGCCATGGCAGGAAAGAGTACTGGATGGCAAGCTGCCCTCATGCTGCTTCTTACTACGCCTGCCTTCAATGGATAGCAGACAATGAAGCCTGTGTAAACTGCATGTCTCACAAGACAAATTTGCCCCTTTTGCGTTTCATAGTTTCAAGGGGTTGTTGGGGAAAGCCGATGAAGTATTGATACAGCCTAAATAAATGAGTTTTCCAGTAAATTTCATTACACAGCTTATTCTGCTATTATTCAACCATCCAGCTCATGCGAGTGGTTTGGCACTCATAAGCAACCACGGCTGGAATTGAATCGTGCAGTGCCAGAGCTCTGCCCAGCCTTTTACAAGGATTTGTTAGATGAGACCAAAAGCAGTTGAGTTCCCGGATCTGAGCTAATAAATCACTGAACAATTGGTGCAGTATCAATCAGAGTGATTATACCCCTTCCTTTTAGGGAGGTCTAAACATGGCCCCTTGCACCCAACGGCTACTAAATTAAATGATTTCTCTTTTCTTAGATATGGAGAATCCCATCTGCCCACCCTGCTGTTCTCTGTTTCTCAAACCTAGTAGTTCCCACTGATAAATGCAGCAATTATCAACCAATTTCTCTCATTAATGCTGACCATAAAACTTAAGCCACTCTCATGGAAAACATGTTGTCAAGTTCAATTAATCTTTTAATGAAAGGGAATTCACTAGAAATATGGATGGTAGGATTTCAAAAAAACTTCTTGACTTAATTTAATCCCACATGTGTGCTCCCTTGTGAATGGCATCTCATTAAATACTGAAGAGAGCTTGTGAATACATAGTGTCCATTTTAAATAAATGCAGGTTAAAGTTGTCTCTAATTGCCTGGGCTGCAGGGCCATCCTGCAAGGACAGAACTGGTGGTGGTGGTGGTTTCATTATATCTTTGCCCTACAGGAGGTGAAGAAGTTCATTAAGATAACCAGCCTCCTTTCTCTTGCTTTGGATGTGGCCTTTGAACTTCAGGCTATTACTTCAGCCTGAGACGGGCAGAAAATATCTGCTCAGATGAGCATAATGGACTTTGCAGAGAGCCCTTTAACCATCAGTGTGCACTGTGGCTCTTTCAGACAAGATGGAGAATTAGCCTGAATTTACGTCACGAGGAACAAGAATTTTACTTTGCTTATAATTTGCTGTTACAACAGGGAGGGTAAACCCTGGCTTCTATCAAGTTGATGTCATTTGGCTTATTGAAATCAACAGGGCCAGGATTTTACACTTTGTGTCTGCTGCCTCCCACGATCCGGGTCTCAATCCAGCACAGGCCCAAAGGCACGGGGCCTCTCGCGGAGCCTTTGCGTGGGAACAGGGACCTGCTCCCAGTGAGCCCTACTACTTTGGGTGGGACTTTGCTTGTACAGCGGCTAACCTTCCTGGTGCTGTGTGCAAGCTTAAGAGACTTAATGTCTGGGGCAGTGGGAATTAGTTTGGCCACATTAGCTAAATTAGATCTAAATATGTATAATTCATGTTCTTGGATAATTCATAAGGGATGACTGCTTAAAACCCTGCAGCAGCTATGGCTTTATTCATACATTTGTCTGCTGCAGTC
>NW_017728927.1:1974724-1979659 GCF_001723895.1 Crocodylus porosus | reverse complement strand
GTGCAGTGCCAGAGCTCTGCCCAGCCTTTTACAAGGATTTGTTAGATGAGACCAAAAGCAGTTGAGTTCCCGGATCTGAGCTAATAAATCACTGAACAATTGGTGCAGTATCAATCAGAGTGATTATACCCCTTCCTTTTAGGGAGGTCTAAACATGGCCCCTTGCACCCAACGGCTACTAAATTAAATGATTTCTCTTTTCTTAGATATGGAGAATCCCATCTGCCCACCCTGCTGTTCTCTGTTTCTCAAACCTAGTAGTTCCCACTGATAAATGCAGCAATTATCAACCAATTTCTCTCATTAATGCTGACCATAAAACTTAAGCCACTCTCATGGAAAACATGTTGTCAAGTTCAATTAATCTTTTAATGAAAGGGAATTCACTAGAAATATGGATGGTAGGATTTCAAAAAAACTTCTTGACTTAATTTAATCCCACATGTGTGCTCCCTTGTGAATGGCATCTCATTAAATACTGAAGAGAGCTTGTGAATACATAGTGTCCATTTTAAATAAATGCAGGTTAAAGTTGTCTCTAATTGCCTGGGCTGCAGGGCCATCCTGCAAGGACAGAACTGGTGGTGGTGGTGGTTTCATTATATCTTTGCCCTACAGGAGGTGAAGAAGTTCATTAAGATAACCAGCCTCCTTTCTCTTGCTTTGGATGTGGCCTTTGAACTTCAGGCTATTACTTCAGCCTGAGACGGGCAGAAAATATCTGCTCAGATGAGCATAATGGACTTTGCAGAGAGCCCTTTAACCATCAGTGTGCACTGTGGCTCTTTCAGACAAGATGGAGAATTAGCCTGAATTTACGTCACGAGGAACAAGAATTTTACTTTGCTTATAATTTGCTGTTACAACAGGGAGGGTAAACCCTGGCTTCTATCAAGTTGATGTCATTTGGCTTATTGAAATCAACAGGGCCAGGATTTTACACTTTGTGTCTGCTGCCTCCCACGATCCGGGTCTCAATCCAGCACAGGCCCAAAGGCACGGGGCCTCTCGCGGAGCCTTTGCGTGGGAACAGGGACCTGCTCCCAGTGAGCCCTACTACTTTGGGTGGGACTTTGCTTGTACAGCGGCTAACCTTCCTGGTGCTGTGTGCAAGCTTAAGAGACTTAATGTCTGGGGCAGTGGGAATTAGTTTGGCCACATTAGCTAAATTAGATCTAAATATGTATAATTCATGTTCTTGGATAATTCATAAGGGATGACTGCTTAAAACCCTGCAGCAGCTATGGCTTTATTCATACATTTGTCTGCTGCAGTCATCTGGCAAGATGAGCACCCTTGTCATCAGTACAACTCCCACACGTGACCTGTGGAGGCTCATCCTTGCTGGTGCTGCCAATGTAATGCCATCCCCTTCTTGCCAACAGCAGTTTTTAGATTAGCCCCCAAATTGTAGCCTTATTGAAAGATGTTAAAGTCTTGGTCGATTTCTCGAGGTTTGATGCTAAATTAGGTATAGTGCCCTGTTTTAGAGTCTGTCACCGTGTGTATAAACCTGACAGAGTATAATTTCAGACCTTCTCTAGTGGAGATTCCCAAAGAGCCCCACCATATTGGCTGGGTACCATTATATAACGGGGCTCCTGCTAAGGGTGGTAGCCTGTCTGGAAGCCTCTTGAAAAAAGACAATTTGCATGAAGTCTAATGAAGGAGAGGCTGTGCTAAGCAGATAACATGGTATACTCCTGCAACATCCGCATGGGAAATGAGGACCATCTCAAGCAGGCAGGAAAACACTTAGATATGGGATTGTAGCATGGGTCTTGCTCATAATCCCTTCCTCATCTAGGCCAATACTTCTTCACTTTTGTGTGCAGCCTTCTTATTCAATGTGATGCTGCTAGCTGACAGAGCCCTGTTGAAGAAGGGATGCAGGGAGGAAAGACTTCTTTGTCTCTGTGCAAAGAGTAGTGTGTGTTTTAAGTGCAAACTTAAAAGATTGCCTTGCTCCGTGTAAGCAAAATACTGCCTCATACTTCAAATTACTATACCATAATATGCCAGAGCTCAGTGAGCGCTAGATGGCACTATTGATCTAAGAGTCATAGAGGTTGGGCTCTAGCAAGGTGCCATCATATTTAATCAAGTTATTGTTTATGCTTTTAAGGCACATAGAGGAGAATTTTGTTGGGAGAACCGTCCTCAACCTTGTGCCAGCTTTCAGCTACCATCCTCTTGGGTTGGAGTGCTCTGATTAGGGGATAGTCATGGGGAGGGGGAGCAGGACAGGTCACAACCATTTGCTCAAAAGGGACCTCAAGAATATCTAAGGTCTCTTCTCACACCACAGTCACAAAGCAATGTGTCAAAAACAAAACAAGACCCACCCTGCAACATGCAGGTAAGGAGCAAGGGAGACAAGGGTGAACCAGTGCCTTTCTTTTTCTTAAGAGAAGAATCCTTGCTGCAAGAGAACCAGTTTTTCTATCCAACAGTTCTTAACACTGAGAGAGAGAGACCCCATTACTTTTTTCAGTAACCAATAACATATTTAATGCATAAACTTGAGCATTAAATATCCCTTAAAGAGAATATTTTGAGGCAGATGGAACGAGCAAGACTGTTGATTACAATCAACTAAACTGTAACAGGTTAAAATTCATTTACTTCTGTTTTCTGCGTGTGTTTTGCACATATCAAGATAAGCAAAAAGTTTCTTCTTCTTGTGACCATAAATTATAACATAATTTTATTCTTCTACTGACTAAGATATATCAGCAGAGATGAGAGAGGAAAAAAAAAATACAGTGTGGCTACCTTGTGTATGTCAGAGCATACAACTGTGTTAGTAATGGCTTTCCCTTTGTATGAACTGCTCACTGAGTGTGTTCTGATTAGACACCTCCAGTAATAAGAATCATGCCACATTATTGTGCTAATGAGAGGGAGAAGGATGCAGGGTTTGTGCATGAGTAATAGCAGGTGCTTCAGATCTCCTTCTGCTGATTCATCTCCAATTGCAGGATCCACTTGCAGGTGGCTATGAATATAAATGTGCCTTTGCTAGGCAGGTTTAGGAAAGACAACACCTAATCACAGATGTGATTGCTGGGTCTGAAGAAAGAGAGCTGAGCAAGTGCAAACCAGAGAGAAGAAAAAGCCTCCTGGAACGTGTATCTGAGTCTGAAGGGATTCCCTTCCTCCACACCTGTCAAGCTTCCTGAGATTTTGAGGGGGTGAGAGGTGGGGAGGTCTTATTACTAGCTTCTACACCCCTCTCCTCCCTCCTCACAACCAGCTCGGGTGCTTTTCTTCCCATTATTTTCTATCTGATGTATGTGGGTGCTCTCCCAGAGGAGCCAATTTGGGTCACTGAATGGATCACCCTGATACACTGTCTGTGGGCTGAAGTCCTGAACCTGCTTAGGTGTCACTGCACTGATGCGAACAGAATTGCTGCTTGGCAAAGCTGGTGTGTGTGGTTGGGGGCACAGCTCTCAACTTCAGCTGGTGTTGTTGTAGGAATAGGAACCCAGTACCCCGTGAATGAGCTACGCCCTCTTGCGCTGCTCACCCAGCTATATGCTTCAGAAGCTGCCGCAAAGCAGTCAGAACAAAAGAAGGTACATGCAGCGGCTGGCATCTCGTGCGGATAGGTTGCAAACTTAGTTATGTGGGACCCAGCTAGCGTTGCTTATTCCTGTTGTTGTATAAATGGCAAAACATGCAACATTTGGATTGAAAACAACTTCTGACTTTGGCTCTAGAGTGCGGTAAGGGGAGATACGGGGCTGGAAGTGGGATCCAGGATAGGTGTTAATACTGCAAAGGTTATTTCAGTTAGGTCCACATGGATTACTCTACCTTACATTGGCCACTGGTTCCCAGAATATGGGATGTGTTACAAACAGTGAGCTCCTTAAAGAAGCATGATATCTCGGCCAATGCTGGATGGTCACAGCATGAAAATATTTTTAATGGTGATTAAACTTTATCTGAGGCAGACTCATAGGTTTGGCTATGATGATTATTCATATGAGCCGTTACTTTTAAGGTAAGGTTTTTGTGGTAAGATTTGAAGTAGCTTTGGTTTACTTGGGGGCTGTTAAACTAACAATTATAGAAAACAGTGCCCTGAATTGTAGTCTGTGAACTGAGATGCTCTGGATTGAGCGGTAACTTTCTGCGAGTAGAAACCCCTATTTTTGGAGATCTTCTGCATAAAAATAACCTACAAGCAAAATTGGGCATGATCATTCCTTCAGTCATTGATTATTGGCAGCAATGCCTGGGAGCAGGGATGATTTAAAAAAATAGAGCTTATGTGTATTTTGGATATTTAAGAGGGTAGAAGATGATTTATCTTCAGAATGTGGTAAGGGGAGATTCTGGAGATATTGTAGGAGAGGTACAGGATAGCTGTTAATACACCGGTTGCCTTTGAATGTGATATGTATGAAGGTCACTAGCAAAGAGTTGCCATTTACCTTATGTACCAGACATTGATGTGAAAGAGGCAATCATTATTGGTACCGTAAGTGCCGTACTAGGTGCAACAGTTTCATGCTTTGCCCTCCTTGAAAGTCCTTCACAATCCTCTCCTCTCTCTCTGCCTGTTTCTGTCTGTCCTAGCAATGACCTGCATCTTGCTCTGTGACAGCAGGCTTAACCGAATCCTATCCTGAAATCCTCTTTCCAGCAGGATATAAAGGGTGCATAAAATGAA
This sequence comes from Crocodylus porosus, assembly GCF_001723895.1. Classification (NCBI taxonomy): domain Eukaryota; kingdom Metazoa; phylum Chordata; order Crocodylia; family Crocodylidae; genus Crocodylus; species Crocodylus porosus. The sequence goes on along the minus strand of NW_017728927.1, from coordinate 1,974,975 downwards.
ATGAGGTGCACATGGACCCATTTTACCCCAAGGTATACAGAGGTGTAGATGATTTACAGCATTTGTTCCTACTGCTTCTGATGTCTGTATGATTAATTGTATTAAAATGTGTTTAACATTTTGACTCTCCTTTCTGAAAGCATCCAGCTGAGGAAAAATAATAGATGAGTAGGCATAATTTTTGGCAGTTGTAATTAAAGATGCTGACTGCTGACTGAGATTTAACATCGAGCTTTTTTTTTTTTTTTTTT
>NW_017728927.1:1968185-1974624 GCF_001723895.1 Crocodylus porosus | reverse complement strand
TGAAGTGCAGCGCCCAGAACTGGACGCAGTACTCCAGCTGCAGCCTGACCAGTGCCGCACAGAGGGGGAGGATCACCTCTCTGGACCTGCAGAGATGCATCTGTGGATGCATGCCAAGGTGCGGTTGGCCTTCCTGACTGCAACCCCACACTGCCGGCCCATGTTCATCTTGGCCTCAACAATGACTCCAAGATCCTTTTCTGCCTCTGCACTGACGAGAAAGGAGTTCCCCAGCCTGTAGGTATGCTGCTGGGTCTTCCCCCCCAGGTGCAGCACCTTGCACTTGTTGGTGTTGAATCCCATCCTGTTATCCGCCCACCCCTGTAACCTGTCTAGGTCCAATTGTAGCCTATTCCTCCCTTCTAGTGGGCCGTCTTCCCCCCATCTTAGTGTCATCAGCAAATTTGAACAGGTGCTTTTTACCCCTCGTCCAAGTCACTGATGAAGATGTTGAACAGTGCGGGCCCGAGGACCAAGCCCTGGGGGACCCCACTGCCCACGTCCCTCCAGGTTGGAAATGACCCGTCCACTACCACCCTCTGGGTGCGGCCCTCCAGCCAGCTGGCGACCCATTTGACTGTGTAGGTATCAATGCCACAGTTGCCTAATTTCTTAATGAGAACAGGGTGAGAGACGGTGTCAAAGGCCTTCCTAAAGTCCAGGAAGACTATGTCCACGGCTACCCCTGTGTCTAAGGATTTGGTGACCTGGTCGTAGAAGGCCACCAGGTTGGTCTGACAGGACCTGCCGCTAATGAACCCATGTTGGTTGCCCCTAAGCATAATCTCTCCCACTGGCCCCTCATGGACATGCGCCAGAATAATTCTCTCAAAAAGTTTACCCAGAGCGAGGTAAGACTGACTGGCCTATAGTTCCCCGGTCCTCCTTCCTCCCTTTTTTTGAAGATTGGAACCACGTTGGCCTTCTTCCAGTCCTCTGGCACCACACCAGAGCACCACGAGTGCTCGTAAAGCCATGCCAGGGGTCCCGCAATGACCTCAGCTAATTCCCTCAGCACTCGGTGGTGGAGATCGTCCGGACCAACTGATTTAAATACATCCAGTCCCTCCAGAAGTTCCCTGACTAGATCCCCCCTGACCCTTGGCCTGGGTGCGCCTCCCCTGGGGCCTGAGGGGGGCCTTGTGGTGGGGCTGATCTGGTCCCTGCTCAGGAAAATGGAGGCAAATAAATTGTTAGATACATTACTTTTGTCATCTGGTGTGACAGCCAGATTTCTTAGCGTGTCTTGCAGGGGCCCCACGTTACCTGGTACCTTCTTTTTGCTCCCTATGTATTTAAAAAAGGACTTCTTGTTGTCCCTGATCTCCTCTAACCACTGAGATGGGCCTGAGGCAGTACTGCGAGTGCATGAGCATAAAGGATGAATACTGCTCTTGCACAGCTCTAGGTTGCTGATGCTGAGTCTCTGCCTTCTGACCAGCTCACACAGTGGCTGTATGTAGATGTTGATAAGAGCTGGGGAGGGAACAGATGTTTGTGGGCCTCCCGAAATCTGAGTGGGACGGGGGTAGTGATGGAGGTGTCATTTCCTATCATGTCATTGTGTGCCCACCTCCAGGAGCCATTTTAAGCATGTTCCCCTGGACCTCTAATACTTCTATCAGACAGGACAGCAGTAACTTATGGTTGGGCATGTCCAGTGCTGAAGAGGATGAGAACAGATTCCTGCTCTCTACCCACAGACAGGAGAAGATCATCCATCAGCACTAAAGCTGTTGGTTCTTTGTTCTGGCTAGACTTCAGATTACATTAGGTCTAGCCCATTAGCCTCTGTTAAATGAGCTTTGAACTGGGCTGCTGGTTAACTTCTCTGTCAACTTGCTTAGAAACAAAAGGTTTGACACTGGCTGGTAGTTGACTAGAGCCATAATATGTCCAGACCTCTTCACAATGCACCTCTTAAGTATTGCAAGGATACTTTGGATTGATCAGTGCCTCTAAATAAGGCACTTGAGTCACTTAACTAGCAGTTGTGCCAACCTCACTGGGATGCTATGCAGCATGGATGATCCAATATTTCAGATTAAGAACAACAAAGTAATAATCTGCCAAAGCTACTGGCTCAGAAATCTTCAATCTTTCTTCATTAGGGTCCTTGATGCAGGCACCTTGATTTACCCATAAAAATCTGTCCCTGAAAGCCTCTTTATATGCAAATGTTCTTCTTTCCTTGGTTCATGACATGCTGTGGGAGTTTTCCTTTTTTCCCCCACTCCATTTTGAATAGTGCCTGTCCTCAAAGCAGAGGCTGAGAAACAAGCAAGTGATCATGCAAAGTCTAAAAGTGCTGTGATAAGAGTCTGCAGGACTAGTTTAATCTAGAGTGAACAGTGTGCACTTGACGCACATGACAGGCTGGAAGTTGTGAAGAGGAATCCAGTTTGGAGAGAGCCTGCACCTGCTTTAGTTTTATTTTTATGGTTCAGAGCGTGAGTTTGTGGTGGTGTTTTTTGCTTTTTAAATCTTACTCATGATATTCCTGTCATTGTGATGCACACTGGCCAACTATTGATCTGTATTGTGCAATCTGTTTAAAACTAGGTGATAGTTTTGCAGTATTGATAATCTTCTTTTGAATACACTGCAACCTTATAGGTGGGACTTAAAAAAATGCTTAGCAGTGGCCTCTATTTTGCTTCCACAAGGGTCAGCGGGAGTTTTCCCACTGCCCTGTGCTACTTAACTTCTCCAAGAAGCGTTCTAGCTCCATACTGCTCTCAGTAGTACTGATCCTAGCAAAGACAATGCCCTGGCTCAAGGCTCAGTGCAATTTTCTACTGTGAAAAAGGACCCAGGCCTTCGTGGGTGTAAATCAGCATAGCAATTTATACTTCAGTAGAATGATGCCACTTTGTCCCTGCTCAGGATTTTGGTTCACTTCCCTAGGAGCCACAAGAACAACCTGGATCAAATGCTTGTAGACCAATGAATACTGAACAACATGGCCAGCTGTTCCTAGTGCTGGAAGTTTTATTCAGGAATTTAATTCATGGCCTCCTTCAGTAAGATATTTGAGAGAGAACTAAATATACAGCAGAAGAGAGGAATTACTGTAAGATTTGGGAGCTAGAGGCAGAAAAGGACCTCACTGAAGGGGAGAGACTGAGAGTATGTTGAAACTGGAAGGGAGGTTACTAGGGAGTTCCTCAGGATCAGTCCTGAGACCAATATTAATTTTAATATTCTCATCAATGTTAACGCAAATAATAAGAGTATTCTAGTGAAATGCTGATGATACAAAGATGAGGAACATTGTCTGTAGTTAGAGGGATTGGACTATCCTAGGAAAAGCTGGATGACCTTGAGGACTGCAGCAATAGAAATGGGATGTCACTTTATACTATCAAGTGCAAGGCCATGCACTTGGGGAGAAATACTTAAGCTTCCAAGATGCTCCCAACTTTACCTGTATGACCCTTTTAGGGATATGGGACCTGTGGAGTGGGAGTGAGCAGGTGGCTTCTATCTTCCCATCCTCAGCACCATCTGACACAGAGCAGACTGCCCTCAAAGAGCTTGGCCTACTTAGTCTGGCAAAATAAGGGTGCGGAGGGTGATTTCTGTCTCTAAACAAATTGTGGGGAGGATAAACAGGAGGGAGGAAAAAGAGCTGTTTAAACTAATGGATGACTTTGGACCAAGAACAGTGGGTATAAACTGGCACTGGATAAGCTGAGCTGCAAGTCAGCAGCGTTTCTACCTGTCAAAGCGGTGAGTTCTGCAACAGCTGCCCAGACACAGCAGTGAGCACTGAAAGCAAACTAGACTTAAGGTGGGATGTGATGACCTGCAATGGCAAGGTCTGGACTGATGCAGGCCTAGCCCTACTGTCCTATGCCACTGCTTTTCAATGGGCGGCAAGGATGGCTTCTCAGTGCCAGCCACCGTGGAACAGCCCTGCTGCTGCGAGCAGCACTCGGATAGGCAGTAGAAGGAAATGGGTGACGCAGGACTGGGGATAACATCTGAGGTAGCAGTTCCAGTGCAGCACAGGTTGGCAGCAACATCAGGTGCCTGGCATCTGGTCACCACTTGGCAGCCAGCGTTAAATGAATTGGCAGAAGAGCTCACATCAGCGCCAAGCGGACAGATGGACACGTCACCAAATCACCATGGCTTCTATATCTCATTGCCACTTCTGCCAAGAGGGAAGACTAAAAGGAAACAGAAGACTGAATGGGCCATGGCGGGGGCTGGGCAGAGGCAGAACAAGGGCAGCATGCACTGCAGCTGACCATGCTGTACCTGCCTTGTGGGTGAGGGAAGGCAACGCTGTCAAACCAGCACTGTTCACAGTTAAAAGTAGACCCCTTCCTTGATGGATTAGCCGCTGCACTCCCAGCACAAAGCTGCCCTATTCATAACTAGTGCAGACTTGTTATGCAGGTGGTGGCAGGGGGTCTGTTTGTCCCTTTAATAAAGAACTGCAGCGTTCATGGTTGCTCTGAGAAGAGGTTCTAGTTCAAGTCAGCTTTATAAACCTGACTTATTTCAGCATCAAGAAAGAAGGAGATGGTCCTCAGTCCCAGCTGCTGTTTGAATTTGGGCAGGTAGTATGCTTGAGGCACCCACCCTTTTCTGTGGCATAGGATCTCACCCAAGCCTGACTCTATCTGCTGCAGCTCCCTGTGTTAGATTGCAGCTTGCTGCAGACTGAATGTGCGCATTACTGGGTTTTCACAGCATTTCAGGGGTGGGGGGGTTGCTGGCAGCTTGTGTGCTGAGAGGGGTTATGTTTTACACCACCTGGCTCAGGGTAGTGGCTTGCATTTCAAACCTGAAGACTACTCCTTTCAGCTCAGACAGCCCTCCCCCCCCTCCCCAAGCACTGCAGTGCACTCCCCTGCTAGCTCTGCCTCTTTCCCTATTCACTTTGTAGAACTGAATCACAAAGGGAACAGGAAAGCAGAGTCCTTTGTGAAGGTGGCCCACAAAGCTGGACCACCTGAAGTGTTTAAGTGCAGTTTATAAGGGGCCTAACCTTTAGACAGTGGGTTAGAGCTTTATTAAAACAGCTGGAGCTGCTCTGACAGTTGGCTCCCCTGGGCACTGGAGACAGATGAAACCAATATGTGCTGCTAATTGCAGATGCTCATCTTGCACTGAGAGCCAATATCTTTTAAAGGATCAAGTCACCCCTACTGCCATCAACACGCACAGGGCATGGCGGGTCACCAGCCGTGCTGGGATGCAATTAAGCAGAAGGTTTCTGGGTTTGTACTCTCCCTGCTTAGCAAACAGTGTCCAACAAGCTGCGCTTCTGGTGGTTATATTTGGGTTTGCTCTTCAGTGCGAGAGAGTGCAGCACAAATGTGCAGAGGAGCTGAAAAATGCACACGCTAGGAGCAGTGTGAAAGGGAGACCTTCCCAAACCCTCTGGTATCTGACAGGCCAGTCAGACACTCGGGCGCATGGGTCAACGCTGGTGCTGTTGCTGCAGCAAAGAGGAATTGAGAGCTTCGTTTCACTGTGCCATGGATAAGGGGGCACTTGCTTTGTTAGATAACTTGATGGGCTAAGGGAAAAGAGAATTGTAGAGCTGTGTTCAGTACCATGAAAGGAAGCAATGGGAGTGTTACGTGTGCCTCCTCTTTTGTAGTCTCTTAGTTTATTTGCTGGGCATGAACTCAGCAAAGCAGTTGCAATGTAAAACAAAACTAATTCTTACTCCCTAGAAGAAACGCTTTTCCCCAAAGTCACCCTGCCCTAGTGTAAAGGCTAGCCTGTCACTAATTCGGAATGGACTAGATCCTCTCTTGTGCTGTCATTCTCCATATCGCTTGCCTTTTAACTAACTGTGTTGCCTTTGGGTTTGTGCCAACTTCATCCGAAAACCTTTTGAAGACTCTCTAATCTGCATGACACAAACCAGCCAATTATTTCTCTTCCTAAACGGTAAATACTCACTGAACATAGATCTTTATTAAGGAGGCTTCTAACATAACTGTCAAATATGGAGGAAAACTGGATATGTTTAAAAATTAATTGTAGGAAATCTTCCCATGAGGACTATTAGGTGCAGTAGATGGGCCAAAGGTTGCAGCTGGGCCCACTTCAAGTGCATGCCTTTGGTAGCTCGTATCTGTACTATGAGTCTTTTAAAGACTGAGTGTAACCAGAACAATGTCTGAACAAGTCAAGTGCTCTGTATTGTTCCAGTGGTGCTCAACCTCTTGGCCCCATGGCCCAGACAAGTGGTTCAGGGCCAGTCCGTGGGTCAGACTGAGCTCAGAGGGCTGGGATCAGGCACTGCATGTCTGGCCTGTGGGGCTCCCTGTGAATTTGGAAACTTAGAAGCAGGGGAGGGGCAACTTCTCCCCAGTGCTCCCACCACCACATCTGCAGTCCTGTGGGAACTCCCACAGGCTCCAATACACCACTGTGGGGGCTAGGGATTGAAGACCTCTGCACTATCCCC